>NC_088385.1:17919351-18221481 GCF_037993035.2 Macaca fascicularis
GTTATATAAAGAGAAGGCAAATGCGGATAATACTAGCACAACGTTAGTCCATTATAGGTTGTGATATGTATATTTATCACTTGTTATCTGAACTATTTTTCCCACGTTGATTTATAATCAAAAAGTTAGAAATGTTAAAGCTTAAAAACTACATGAATAAACTATAATAAACTTACATAGTATCCTAAGTATGAAACTTTTCAAAGTTGGGATGCCTCCAGGAGATAGAGTAGCTCTCTTCATTTCTCTTCCATTTTCATTTCATTATAGTACTTACAGCATAACTACTTGACCTTATCTTGACCAGCAAAAACCAGGAGGCAATGATATACATTACCAAGTCCACAAGGGTTGTAAAATCAACACTAAATTGTTTTCAGTTTGATTTTTATGATCTACAGTTAAAATGTCATAATAAATAAAGCAAGTGTTTAAAAAATAATGGAAGAGAGAAGAATGAGAGGATTCAATGCAATGTGGGAACTGTTTTCTCATTTCATTAAGCATGACCTCAATTTAAATAATATTATAAAAATTATAATGGAAAAAGTTTGAAGTATATGCAGTAGTGTTGTTATTATTCATCTTCAGTTAGCGTGTGCTCTATTAGGTTAGGCATTATGGTAAATATTTACACATGTATCTTTACTCTTCACTTCCTTATAGTATAGAATATATGGACATGGACATGAATATGATGTATGTATATTGATGAAGAAACTGAAGCTCAAATTGTTTACATTTCTTCCTACAATGTGGGCTTACTCTTTCCTGGCCTCAGGATCTACACTCTTTTTACAGATGAGGACTTTGCTACCAGGGAGCTTAAGAGTCTTACTGGGGTATTCCTCTATTGTCTAAACCCTTAATCTGAAAAATTCCATGGAGAATGTTGTATATGCCTTATACATATACATAGATTTTTACACATACAAACATTCTTCCATTTGAAAAAAATGCATAATCTAGTCTCAATCTTCTTTTGTTACAAAAGAAAAGACTAAAAACCCTGGTGAAAATGAAACCTGAAATGTCTATTAAAATCTGATATTTTAGACATAAACTTCTGAACATTTATTATCCTCTTTTATTGCCTCGGTTTGGAGCACCAACACTAGTCCCTTAATTCTAACAAACATGGTGTGCTAACACACACACAACATAATTATCCTCATGATACCATTTTGCTTCACCATCTTAATTTACTTGACTGTACATTTCTTACAGGGTTTATTGCTATTATTTTAAATATAGTGCAGGGATCATTACATATTTGGAATGTTCCATAAATACTTACAAGTCAATGTTAGTTTAGCTTAGCGCCCTTAAAAGCCCAAATGAACTAATAGCTTGTCAGTATTTTAAGCAGGTAACCCAGACTGGAATTAAGTCAAAGAAAGGGGAACAGAAACACATATTTAAAATGTACTAACTCATATCCAGATAGCATCTCTACCTGTGGTATCTAATGAAGCATCCCATCCCCTCCTCTTTAAAGTCTTCCCTGGCCTTCCCAAGCCATTAATCACTCATATGTGGCATGAAATACCTTGTAAACATTTATTTATATTCTTGTATGTCTTAGAAATGGTGAATGATCTGAAGTCACAGATTAAGCCTTGTTCATCTTTATGTCCCATGGCTGGCACGGCACTTGATACATATGTGCCCAATAGGTATTTGAGAACTGAATGAGAGAAAACAAGGAACATTTCTTTAAGCTATGTGTCTCACTATTGCTATTGTGCTTGGCTCTGTACTCTATTATGTTTTTGTCACTTGAAAGACATGTTCTTTAAAGTGGGACTTTCATTTTTTAAAAATATATTGACCACGTCTCTGGTCAGATGTCCATCTGGTCAACCTACTTTGCACACCTGATTGAGAAAGGCAAGACCCAGCACTCTTACTCTCCTAGGCCAGAGTGGAACTGCTACCCCTGACCTCACACCACTATCAGCCCTAAATTTAACACAAACCCTTAAGTGGTCAAAAGGCTTCAGAGAAGTAAAAATGAGTGTGACTCACAAAAACAGGAAGACTCTACCCTAGATTTGCGGAGATAGTTTCTTATAGAATGAATTAATTTTGTAGAACTAAGTATCCATTTATTAATCATGTAGTTGTTGGATTAAAGTGTATATGCTTTTAGAAAATGCCATTAGGTAAGTTTTAGCTAATAATAAAAAAAAATACACTAAAAAAAATAAAAACACTACTGGGATGTCTCGAAGCTTAAATATCAAAAGGGGGCTTAAGTATATATTAAATACTGACTATATGCTGATTTTAATTCATAAAAACTCTTAAAAGTAGAAATTAATGTTCCCACTTTATGTATAAGAAATCTAACCAGAAAAGTGAATAAATTGTCTAATTTACAAAGCGTTTAAGTGATAAAACTGATATGAACCCAACTTTGTTTACCTTAAAACCCATACTTTTTCCAATATACAGTACTTCCCACTATATTTTAATATTTCTATGTATATGATATAATTCTACATGCTTGATTTTTTTTAATGTAAGCATCATCTTATGGAGAAGCATGCTTTGAAAAGGGAATATTTTGTTCGTGATTAGATTTATTCTTCCTTAGTAGAGAAAATATCTATGACCAGAAACCATGGCAACACAGAAAGAGAATGTGAATTTCGAGAAGCAAGAAGAAAACTTTTAGATAAATAAGATTTTTGTTTTTCTCTTGAAAACATCTTTAAGAATGCTGCAGATGAGGAAAACAAGTATCTGAAGATGTAGGCGATGAAGCAGTATGCGAAAAGCAAATTTTTTTTATGAGTTTCCTCAGTCATTAACAATAAAAGTTAGCATACCAGAAACCATTTTAGGCAGTGAGGAAGTCAGCAAAGAAAATAAGATACAGTTTCTATTCATAAAGCATTGAAAGTTTGCACCTTTGCATGTCCCAGGAAAAATATAAAGATATGTGGCTAATTTTGAATATTATCCAATTGAAGTCCTGTTATGACACCTATTCTTATTGCAAGGACTGAGTAAAAGGGAGGCCAGACTGAGGTGAGCTGGATTCACTTGAGTGCCTCACAGGGAGCAAACTTGTGTTTTCCAGAAAAACTTTAGTAGATGAAATAGGAGTAATGTGTATGGTGTGTCAGCCTTATAATGGCTTGTCTTCCAGCTTAATGACAACAACGCAGTGGGTCTCCCTAAATAAGAGGCAATTCAGCTCCTTCTTCTTCCCTCCCTCACCTGCACCTCGAGCAACCTCCTGTCAAATCAAGCCTCCAAATCGAATTTTCCAATTCCTTGTCCCCTGGGTCCAACACTTTTGGTTCTTCATACCTTGTTCCTGGGTCTTTCTTCTATCACCAACCCTCAAGTGTATGTTCTTTTTTACAGCAGTCCTTCCTCTCTTTTCTGTGACTGTTCTGGTCTCCTCCAAGAAACATGGGTCATTGTGCCTCAGATGGAGGTGTGAAGCATGAGATCCCAGCACTGAGTGAGTCCCGGCCTAGAAGGCCACCTGGGGACCATGGCAGCTAATTGAAGCTTCACTTTCACAGCTGTTGGTGATGGCTGAGACCAAGATTATGCCAGTTTGGAATATTGGACCCCTTAGTCAAAGGAGATGAAAAACTATTTCTGAAGTGAGGAGCTGTTCTGGAAGGCAATGGAAATGAGTTGGATTGGAAATAAGATGCCAAAAAAAAAAAAAAAACCTCAGAAAATTGTGTGATTTGAAATGTTAGATCTTTTAAAAAAAGGGGCTCAGAGCAAAGATGTGTACACAAGAACTAGATTTCAGATACATTTGCTGATAATTGAATGCAATAATTTTTCAAATGCTTATCCATTTTGATCTCCTATGAAATCTATCTTTCTCCACATATGTGACTTTCACACACATTCATTTAGTCAATAAATATTTATTGACCACTTTGCAAAGCACCAAAGAAAGCAAGACTGAGAGGATGCCTAGGCACAATATTAGAAATGACTTTATATTAAAGCTAAGCCATAAGCTGAGTCTTAGAAGACTGACGCTCACTATTTTAGGAAGAGCATTTCAAGCAGAGAGAAAGTCCCAAAACACAAGAGAACTAGTTCAGTTAGGAATCACACATGGTTCAGGGTGGAAAGAGTGGCATGTAGGGGGAGCTATGTTGGTGGGGGGTTCAGGTTGTGACATTCTTTAGAGCCCAGACTATGAAGGAGCTCCTAGGTCACATGAAGTAGCTTGGATTTTACTCTGAAGTTTTTGAGCATACAGGGGTTCTGAGTAGGAGAATGGCTCGATTTGATCTGGTCATCTTGGGGACTGTTCATTGATTAGAGGTGGACAGTGAGGGAGAGGGATTAGTGCAAAGACTCCATATGAAATGAAAGTCTGGGGGTAGCATTATTCTTTGAGAATATAATCGGGAATATAATGGGGAAACAAATTAAAAATGATGTTGGACTTGAACATGTTGAATATAAGACATTAATGAAAACATCATGTAGAGAATTACCATCCATCCATTCGTCCATCCTTTATCCTGCCATTCATCTGCCTATTTATCATACATACACAATTACTGAATGTTTATCAGGCCCCAGGTACTGTGCTAGGCACTGTCCCATAAGCAGTGGACATCAAAGCCTGAAGCTGGAGGGAGTGATCCTTGCCAGAGTGCCACCTTCTGGTGGGTGGTGGCATGCAGTGGGCGTGGTTAACATGGTCCAGGTAGACAGTTTAAGTAGAAGACGACTTAACTTAGAATTCTATTTTCAGATTCATCTCATGGTGGCATCTCTTGCTTTTTATGTTCTCCTCCACCTAAACTCCTCAGATGTTTTAGCCAAACTAAAAAAGTTAACAGATCAAGCCAGGGGACAAATATCTCTTCATATAGTGATTGTTTCTGAAGGAACCCTCTCCCTTACCCCTTATTTCACCTGTCCCCTTTTTCTATTCCCTGTGAAGGTCAAAATAAATTGACATTGAAAAAAACAACCATTTGGCTTTATAAAAAATAAAATTGAGCAATTTAATGGAAATTTAAAATGAATGCTATATAAAATGCATGCTTTATAATGCCAGAAGTTAAAATGAGAAGTAAATTAGTTCCAGATGGGGGTCTAGGGATTGCTTTTAAATTACTGTGTTTGCTTAAGCCTGAAAATTTTGACTACTCTTGCATTCTCACAAAAATATCACTGAGAACACATCAGTTCTCTGTATAAATCATTTCTTAAGGCTAAGTGGTGTAATCTCCAAGAATTATTAGGGAAACACTTTTGTTTTTGAAAATCTAGCCTGGGAGTCTAGCTTCAGTGCACCTCAAGTTCTGAAAATTGGCTTTTATTTTTTAAACTCGGAAATGGTAAGGTAAAGGTTAATCTGGTCCTGGTAATTTGGTTTTGGGCTGACACACGATGAGAGGAAAAATGGCAGAATCATTGCTTTTAATTCCTAACAAGTTTGAAAAGCAGTGGTGATATTGGAATGCTTAAAAATAATGCAAAATCAAGAAGAATGTTAGTTTTCTATAGAAAATTAACCTGTATGATTAAATGATAATATTTTCTTGAATAATTTAAATTGAAAGTAAAAACAAGAGAAAATAAATTTGGAATACGGTAATCAACTGATTTGGTTTTATCTTTTTGTTTGTGTCTTGATGGTTAATAAATCAAAAGGGTTTTGTGTCCAAGATTTCAAAGCAATTTTATATAAGTTGAAAATTTTTATTTATGTTAATTTAAAAAGCGATGGTTAATAAATAAATTACTAAATTTCCCAAGGCAGTGTTTTCAATTTAATAACTTATATTTCATTCCAAACCATCATGTTTAAACAGAATTATTTGTAAGGTATTAAGCATTTTGTTAAGTTGTCAAGGGATTTGGATATAAAATTGAGATTTTTAATTTTTACTTTTTCTTGGAAAAAGAAATACATATGATGTTAGTGCCTAAATTTTTTTCCTACACTTATGTTACTAGGGCACATAAGAAATTGACAACTGAAAACATTTGGACTTTAATGTGGACATAAAAGTGACTCAGAGTGACTAAGTATCCCAGAGAAGCAGAGGAGTATCTGGCATAATCCTCACTGGATGACCTCCTTATACGGATCCAAGGATCTTACAAGTTACTCTCTTCATCATGTCCTTTTCTTTAGACTGATCTGGGTTCCTGTTCAGATGGACACATACAGTTCATTTGCAGTTCCTAAATAGGCTGTGCCTATGGATTCTAGTCCAGGGGGAAAACCTCGAACAGTAGGGTGTCTCCATTTGCAGCCCAAACACCACTCCCATGACTACCTTTATACCCCATAAGAAGACAGGAAGCCTTAAACATATGGAGAACCAGGGCCTGGTGAAATAAGGGTGTGAGTGGAAGGAATTATGGGTGTTTGAGCTGGAAAAGCACCCCAATTCTGAAAAGCTTATAAGCCAGCCTAAGAAATTTCCAATTATGTTTAGGATGCTGGCAAGCCATTAACGTATTATAAACCAAAATATGACATGAACATATTTTTGTTTTATAAAGGTCACAGCTGTTTCAATGCCAAGATGAACTAGGAGGATGAAGGTAATCATGGACACAAAAGGCCTAGTTAGGAGTCATTTCCAGTACTACAAAGGGAAAGAAAGTAGCACTGAAAGGTTTCCCTTTCACTCCCACCATTAGTAAATGTGTCTAATAATAATTGGAAATATACAGTATGTGACCTATTCAGACTGGCTTCTTTTACTTTGCAATGCACATTTAAGGTTCATCCATGCCATTGCCTGGATTGATCACTTATTTCCTTTCATTGCTGAATATTCTATTGTATGGATATACCACAGTTTGCTTACCCAGTAACTAAATGAAGAACATCTTTGTTGCTCCCAGTTTTTGGCAATTATGTTTTGGCAATAAAGATGTGCATGCAGGTAACTGTGTAGACATAAGTCATCAAGTCAGTTGGGCAAATATTTAGATGCATGATGGCTGGATTATGGTAAGACTTTGTTTAGCTTTGTAAGAAACTGCGAAACTCTTTTAAAACTGCCTGTACCACTTTGCATTCCCACCAGTAACGAATGAGAGCCCCTGTTGTTCTACATCCTTCTCAGCATTAGAATATCGCTTTGTCAGGTTTTTGGCTTTGGATTTTAGCCATTCTAATAGGTGTATTGGTATCTTGTTGTTTTAACTTGTAAGTCTCTAATTACACATGATACTGGGAATATTTTCATGTGATATTTTTGCTATCCATATATCTTGTTTGATGGGGTGTCTGTTAGATCTTTTGCCCATATTTTATAAATGAGACTTGATTTTTTAGAGCAATTTTATGTTCACAGCAAAATTGAGCAGAAAGCACACAGAGTTTCCACATACTCCCTGCCCTACCCACCCCTCTCCCCGCCACACACAGCCTCCCCCATTATTCATATCCCATACTAGTGTGGTAACTTTTTTTTTTTTTTTAACAGTTGATGAATCTACATTGATACATTATTACTACTAAAAGTCTATAGCTTTTGCTATGGTTCACTCTTGGGGTTGTATATTCTGTGGGTTTTGATATGTGTGTGTGTGTGTGTGTGTGTATGTGTGCGTGTATATATATATATATTATATATATATATATAATGACATGCAACTACTATTATAGTATCATACAGAATAGTTTCACTGTCTAAAAGTCCTCTGTGTTCTGCCTATTCATCCCTCTCTTTCCCCTAAATCTTAACAACCTCTGATCTTTTTACTGTCTCCATAGTGCTGCCTTTTCCAGAATGTCATATAGTTGGATCATGTAGTGTGAAGCCTTTTCAGATTGCCTTCTTTCACTTAGAAATATGCATTTAAGTTTCCTCCATGTTTTTTCATGGCTTGATAGCTCCTTTCTGTTTAGTGCTGAATAACATTCCATTGTTTGATGTACCACAGTTTATTTATCTATTCATTTACTGAAGAATATCTTAGTTGCTTCCAAGATTGGCAATTATGAATAAAAGTTCTACAAATATCCATGGGCAGGTTTTTGCAGGGATATACATTTTCAGACTATTTGGGTAAACATCAAGGAATTTGATTCCTGAATCATATAGCAAGAGTACCTTTAGCTTTTAGTAAGAAACTGTCAAATGTCTTCCAAAGTAGCTACACTCGTTTTGATCTCCACCATCAATGACTGAGAGGTTTTTTTGCTCCACATCCTCACCAGCATTTGGTGTTAGTGTTTTCGATTTTGCACAATCTAATAGGTGCGTAGTTGTATCTCACTGTTGTTTTCATTTGCAGTTCCTAAATGATACACGATGTTGATAATCTTTCCATATGTTTATTTGATATCTGTATATCTTTTACGATGAGATGTCTTTTCAGATGTTTTACCCATTATTTTAGTTGAGTTGTTTTCATTGTTGAGTTTTAGAAGTTCTTTGCATATTTTAGATCACAGTCCTTTATCAATTATGTCTTCGGCCAATATTTTCTCCCAGTCTGTGGCTTGTCTTATGATTCTCTAGACAGTGTTTTCTCACAGAGAAGTTCTTAATTTTAATGATCTGTTTAGAAATTATTTCTTTCATGCATCATGCCTTTGTGTTGTATAAATAAGTCATCACCATACCCAAGGTCACACAGATTTTCTCCTATGTTGTCTTCCAGGAGTTTCATAGTTTTACAATTTACATGAAAGTCTGTGTCTCATTTTGAGTTAATTTCTGTGATTGGTGTAATATCTATATCCAGGTTCATTTCTTTCTTCCTTTTTTTTTTGCATGTGGATGTCCAGTTTTTCCAACATCATTTGGTTAAAAGACTGTATTTTCTCCATTCTGTTGTCTTTGCTTCTTTAGCAAAGTTGACATTATTTGTGTGGGTCTATTTCTAATGTCTCTATTCTGTTCCATTGATCTATTTATCTATTTTTTCACCAGTAGGATACAGTCTTCTGATTACTGTAGCTTTATAAAACTTGAAGTCAGTCCTCGAATGTCCTTCTCATTTAATATGGTGTTACCTATTCTGAATCTTTGGCTTTTCCATATAAACTTCAAAAAAAATTTTTATTTTAATATATATTTTTTGAGATGGAGTCTCGCTCTGCTGTCCAGGCTGGAGTGCAGTGGTGTGATCTCGGCTCAATGCATCCTCCACTTCCCAGGTTCAAGTGATCCTCCTGCCTCAGCCTCCCAAGTAGCTGGGATTACAAGCATGTGCCACCATGCCCTAATTTTTGTATTTTTGGTAGAGATGGAGTTTCACTATGTTGATCAGGCTGGTCTCAAACTCCTGATCTCAAGTGATCTGACCGCCTCAGTTTCCCAAAGTGCTGGGATTATAGGCATGAGTCACAGTGCCCAGCCTCCATATAAACTCTAGAATCAATTTGTTGATATCCACAATACAATTTGCTGAAATTTTGATTTCAATTGCATTGAATCTGTAGACCAAATTGGGAGGAACTGACATCTTGACAATACTGATTTGATCTATACATGAACATGAAATATTTCACGACTTACTTAGTTTTTCTCTAATTTCTCTTATCAGAATTTTGCAGTTTTCCCCATAGAGGTCTTGCACATATTTTTGTTAGATTTGTGGCTAAATACTTCATCTTGTGATAACATAAATGGTAGAATGTTTTAAATTTCAACATTTTTTCCACTTGTTCATTGCTGGTATATGGGAAAGTGATTGACCTGTATCCTGTAATCTTTCCGTAATTGCTTATCTGATCTGGGAGTTTTTTGTCTATTCTTTTTAAATTTTCTACATAGATGATCACACAATTTGTGAACAAAGACAATTATATTTTTTCTTCCCAATTTGTATTTTCCTTTTTTTGTCTTATTCCACCAGCTAGGACAGCATTATGATGTCAAAAAGGACTGGTCAAAGGAGTTATTCTTGCTTTGTTACTGATCTTAGAGAGAAAGCACTTGGTTTCTCACCATTAAATGTAATGTTAGCTATGAGTTTTTTGAAAAACGTACCTTATCAAGTTGAGAAAGTTCTCCTCTATTCCTAGTTTGCTGAAAGTTTTTATCATTAATGGGTGTTAGATTTTGTCAAATGCTTTTTCTGTATCAGTTGGTATGATCATGTGATTTTTCATTCTTTAGCCTTGATTTGATACATTTCATTAATTAATTTTTGAATGTCAACCAGTCATTCCCATTTATTTGGAATAAATTCCACTTGGTCATGGCATATACACCTTTTTATTCATTGCTGGATTCAACTTGTGAATATTTTGTTCAAGATTTTTGCATTTATGTTCATGTGCGATATTGGTCTATAGTTTCCTTTTCCCTTAATACCTTTGCCTGCTTTGGGGATTAGGATAATACTGGCCTCATAGAATGAGTTAGGACATATTCCCTTTGCTTCTATTTTCTGGAAGAAATTATAGAGAATTGCTATGTTTTTTGCTTAAATGTCTGATAGAACTCACCAGTGAACCCATCTGGGCATGGAACTTTCTGTTTTGGGAGGTTATTGATTATTGATTTAACTTCTTTAATAGGTATGTGCCTGTTCCGGTTGTCTATTTCTTCTTGTGTGAGTTTTGTAGATTGTGTCTTTCAAGGAATTTGTTTATTTCATCTAGGTTATAAAATTTGTGGGCTGAAATATTTGCCCATATAGTATTCCTTTATTATCCTTTTAATGTCCATGAACTCTGTCATGGTATCTATCCCCTCTCTCACTTCTGCCATTAGTAATTTGTATCTTCTTTTTCTTGGCCTGGCTAGAGGCTTGTCAATTTTATTGTTCTTTTCAAAGAATTAATTTTTAGTTTTGTTAATTTTTCTATAGACTTTCTATTTTTAATTACATTGATTTCTGCTCTAGTTGTTATTATTTCTTATCTTCTGTTTATTTTGTGTTTAATTCACTCTTGTATTTCTAGTTTCCTAAGGTGGAAGCTTAGGTTATGATTTTAGATCTTTATTCCTTTTTAATACATGAATTCAATGCTACAAATTTTTCTTTAGTCACTGCTTTTGCTGTATGACACAAATTTTGATAAGTTGTATTTTTACTTTCATTTAGTTCAAATTATTTTAAATTTCTCAAGATTTCTTCTTTCACCCATATGTTATTTAGAAGTGTGTTGTTGAGTCTTCAAGTATGTCGGGATCTTTCCAACAATCTTTCTGTTGTTGATTTCTAGCTTAATTCCATTGTGGTCTGAGAACATTCTTTGTATGATTTATATTCTATTAAATTTTTTGAGGTGTTTTTTATGACCTAGAATGTGGGCTATCTTATGAATGTTCTCTGTTAGCTGAAGAAGAAAAAAATGTGTATTTTGCTGTCATTGGATGAAGTAGTCTATAGATGTCAATTATATGCAGTTTATTTATGGTGCTATTGAGTTGAACTGTGTCCTTACTGATTTTCTACCTGCTGGATCTGTCCATTTCTGATAACAAGGTGTTGAAATCCCCAGCCATAATGGTGGATTCATCTATTTCTCCCTAAAGTCCCATCAAGTTTTACCTCACACATTTTGATGCTCTGTTCTTAGGCCCATATATATATTAAATATTATTATGACTTCTTGGAAAATTAACTCTTTTATCATCATGTAATGTTCCTTTTAATCCATTATAATTTTCCTTTCTCTGAAGTTTGTTCTGTCTGATATTAATATAGCTATTCCAGTTTTCTTTTTATTGGCATTATCATATTTCTTTCTCTATCCTTTTACTTTTAATCTATATATGTCTTTATATTAAAATATATTTTATATTGGATGCACTCTGACAATCTCTTTTAATTGATGTATTTAGATCAATGATGTTTAAAATGATTACTGATATATGAAATTAATACCTATCATATTTGTTATGTTTTCTATTCATTGCCTTTCTTTGTTTCTATTTTTTGTCTTTTACTTTTTTTCTATCTTTTCTGGTTTTAACTAAGTGCTTTATTTGAGTCTATATTCTCTCCTTTTCTATTATATCAATTTTACTTCTTTTTTTACTTCATTTAGTACTTGCCTTGGAGTTTGCAAAAGATATAAATTTACAGTTAATCCAAGTCCACTTTCAAATAACACTACTTTATGGGTAGAGTAATAGCTTATAACAATAAAATAATCCTAATTCCTCCCTCCTGTTCATCATATCTTCGTTGTCATTCATTCAATTTATACATGAGCTATTACAAATACATTGTTTCCTTTACTACATTGACAAACTGTTATTTGTTAGCTAAATTAAGAGTAAGAAAAACTAAAATTTTAATTTTACCTTTAAAATTACCTTTTTCTGTAATGCTCTTCCTTTCTTTAGGTACAATCCAGTTTCTGAGCTATATCATTTCCCTTCTCTGAAGAATGTATCATATCATTTTTTTTTCAAGGCAGGTTTATTGGCAGCAAATTCAATTTTTGTTGTCTAAGAAAGTCTTAATTTATCCTTCACTTCTGAAGAATAATTTTTCAGGGTATAGAATTCTAGTTCGGTAGATTTTATTTTTTGTCAAAATGCTTCAGATATTTCATTTCACTCTCTTCTTCCTTGCATAATTTCTGAGAAGTTTTAATATTATAAACCTGGCTGTCATTCTTTGGCATTTATCCTGCTTGTGTTCTCTGTGCTTCCTGGATGTGTGGTCTGGTGTCTGACATTAATTTGGGGGAACTTCTCAGTCATCATTTTTTCAAATACTTCTCTTATTTTCTATTTCCCCTCCTTCTGGTATTGCCTCTCCATGCATGTTGCATGGAAAATAATGTACATTTGTACCACAGTTGTACCACAGTCCTTGGATATTCTGTTCTATATTTTTCAGTGTCTTTTCTCTTTGCTTTTCAGTTTTACCAGTTTCTATGACATATCTTTGAGCTCAGAGATTTTCTTCCTTTGGCCATGCCCAGACTCATTAGCAAAGAGACTGAGGAAAAAGGCATTTACAGGTATTCTTTATTTCTGTTACAGACATTTTAATATCTAGCATTTCTTTAGAGGTCTTTCTTAGACTTTCTATTCACATTAATCATGAGTTTTTGCATATTGTCTACTTTTTCCAATAGAGACTTTGGCATACTCTACCCATGTTTAAATTAGGTTACTTTTTTCTTATTGTTGTTTTAATACTTCTTTGTATATTTAGGACGTAAGTCCTTTTGCACATACATGTTATTTGCTTTGCGAATAACTTTCTAACTCTGTGGCTCATCTTTTCGTTCTATTAACAGTGTCTTTAACATATCAGAAGTTTTACATTTTAATGAAGTCCAATTATCAATCTTTTTTTATTTTCATGGATCTTTTTTTTTGATGTCACTTCTAAAAGGTCTTCATGAAACTGAAGTTTACCTAGATTTTCTCCTATATTATCATCTAGAAACTTTACAGTTTTGCATTTTACATTTAGATATATGATCTATTTTGATTAATTTTTGTGAAAAGTGTTCATCTGTGTCTAGACTTTTTTTTTTGTTTTTTTTTTGCACTTGCTTTTTACAGCACCAATTTGTTTTTAAAAAGCTATTCTGTCTACATTTACTTGCCTTTGCTCCTTGGTAAAATATCAGTTGACTTTATTTGTGTAGGTCTATCTCTGAGCTCTTTATTCTGTTTCATTGAACTAATGTCTATTCTTTCATGAATACCATGCTGTCCTACAGCCTTATAAATAAGCCTTGAAGTCTGGTAGTGTTAATGATGGAACTCATTCTTCCTCTTTAATATTGTGTTGGCTAGTCTAGGTTTTTTTACCTTTCCATATAAATTTTAGAAACAGATTGTTGATATCTACAAAATCAGTTGCTGGGATTTTACTTGAGTTGGATTGAATCTATAGGTTAAGTGTGGAAGAACTGGCATCTTAACAATATTGAGTCTTCCAATCTGTGAACATGGAATACCTCTCTATTTATTTAGATCTTCTGTATTAGATCAGAGTTTTATAATGTTTCTCACATAGATCTGGTATGTATTTTGTTAGATTTATACATAAGCATTTAATTTTCCGTGTGCTGTTTTAAATGATAATGTGTTTTTAATTTCAAATTCCATCTGTTCATTGCTAGTATATAGAAAAGCAATTAACTTTTATATATTAACCTTGTATACTGTTATTTGATATAATTACTTATTAATTCCAGGGGTTTTGTGCTAATTTGGGGGAATTTTCTACATAGAAAATCATATCATTTGTGAACAAAGACACTTGCATTTCTTCCTTCCCAATCCGCATATCTTTATTTCCTTTTCCTGTCTTATTACACTAGTTAGGTCTTCTGGTGAAATGTTGTATAGAGGTGTTAAGAGGGGCTATCGTTGCCTTGTTTATGACCTTAATAGGGGAAAAACCCAATTTCTTACCCCTCAAGTATACTATCTTCATCTGGTTCTGCTGCTAGGCTAATGCTGGCCTTATAGAAAATGTTCACTGCTTCTATTTCTGTAGAAAATTGTCTCACATCTTTCTTAAATGTTTGGTAGAATTCGCTAATGGAATTTCTGTCTGCTTTCTTTTTAAACAAGTGTTGTGAACTGAATGTTTGTGTCCCTCCAAAACTAATATATGAAAATCCTAACCACCAGGAGGTGAAGTCTTTGGTAGACAATAGATCATGGGAATGAAACTCTCATGATTGGGATTAATGCCTTTATAAAAGACATTCCTGGGAGTTCTCTTACTCTTTTTCTCCCATTTGGGGGTTAGTGAAAAGACAGCTACCTGGAAACCAGGAAGAGAGCCCTCACCAGATACCAAATCAGCCAGCACCTTGATCTTGACTCCCCAGCCTCAAGAAGTATGAGAAATCAATGTTTATTTTTTAAGCTACACAGTTTATTACACTCTTTTATAGCAATTCAAACTAACTGAAACCGAATGTTATTAATTATTGATTCAGTTTCTATTTCTTCAATAGATAGTTATCTATTTCTCACTATGTGGGTTTTGAAAATTTGTGTCTTTCAAAGAATTGGTCCAATTCACTTCATTTTTAAATTCGTGACCATAAAGTTATTCATAGTATTCCTCTATTAAACTTCAAATGTCAATTACCAGCGGTAATTACTCCGTTTTCATTTCTGGTATTAAGTTGTATCTTCTCTCTTCTTGGTCAGCCTAACTAGAGATTTATCAACTCTATTGATCTCTGCAAAGAACCAGCTTCTGTTTTTGTTGACTTTACTGATTTCCTCTTTTCAATTTCACATGATTTCTGCCCTATGTTTTAATTTTTGTTTTCCTTTTGCTTGCTTTAGATTTAACTGTTCTTTCTCTAGTTTCCTAAATTGAAAGCCTAAATCATTAATTTTACATTGTTATTCTTTTTTAAACAAATGCTTTCAATGCTATAAATGTCTCTCTAAACACTGCTGTCACGGTCTATCATAATTTTGATAAATTCTATTTTTACTTTCATTGGCTTCAAAATATTTTATAAATTTCTCTTGAATCTTATTTATCTTGTGTGTTATTTAGAAGTGTTTTGTTTAATCTCTAAGTATTGGGGGATTTTCCAACTATCTAGTTTGATTTCTAGTTTCATTCCATTATTGTCTGATAACATAGTTTGTATAATTTATATTCTTTTAAATGTGTTGAGGTGTGTTTTATGGCCTAGAATGTGATCTATCTTGTTGAATATTTCATGTGAATTTGAAAATAGTATGTATTTTGATGTGGCTGGATGAAATATTCTATAAATGTCAATCAAGTCGAGTTGACTGATAGTGATTTTCAGGTCAACTATATCCTTCCTGATTTTTTCCTGCCTCCTTGGTCTTTCAGTTACTGAAAGCAAGGTGATGTATTCTCCAATCATAATAGTGGGTTTGTCTATTTCTCTTTGCAGTTTGCCTCAGGTATTTTGATGCTCTGCTGTTAAGTGCATGTTAAGAATGTTATGCCTTCTTGGAGAATGAACTCTTTTATCATTATGTAATGACCCTCTGTTTTAATCTATTCAAGCTGCCACAGCAAAATACTATAAACTGGGTGGTTTGTGAACAACAAACATTTATTTCCAACAGCTCTGAAGGCTGAGAAGTCTAAGATCAAGGCAACAGCAGATCAGTTCTCTGGTGAAGGCCTATTTTTTGTTTCGCAGCCTTCTCGCTGTGCCCTCACATGGTAGGAGGGATTAGCTAGCTTCTGAGGTCTCTTTTATAAGGGCGCTAATCCCAATCATGAGGGAAAAGCCTGATCATCTCCAAAAGGCCTTATCTTCTAATACTATCATCTTGGGAGTTAGAATTTAAACATATAAATTTAGTCAGGGGGACACAAACTATGAGACTATAATATCCTCTTTATCCCTGATAATTTTCCTGTTCCAAATTCTGCTTGTCTGAAATCAATTCAACTAGTACACCTTTCTTTTGATTCATGTTAGCATGGTATATCTTTCTCAATCCCTTTAGTTTTAACCTGTGTCTTTAGATTTAAAGTGTGGTGTGTGTTTGTTGTAGACAACATTTTTTAAATTCACCCTGACAATCTCTTTTAATTAGTGTGTGGAGACCATTTACCTCGGAAGTAATTATTGTCATAGCTGAATTAATATCTACCATGTTTCTGTTTTCTATTTGTTCAATTACTCATTGTTTCTTCTTTTTCTTCTTCTCCTTATTCTGACTTCTATAGTTTCAATTAAGCATTGCATATAAATCCATTTTTGGACATCTCTTAGCATATCGATTATACTTTTAAAAAATTTAGTTCGTCCTAGAGTTTGTAATATACATTTACAACTATCTAAGTCCACTTTCAGGTATTCTTAGTATATACCACTAAGTATACACTTAGTATATACTTAAGTAGTGCAAGTTACTTTATAACAGAATGTTCCCAACTCTTCTCTCTCATCTCTTACATTACTGCCTTTCATCTTCCTTACCATATGCTACAATCACCCAATACATCATTCCTATTATCATTTGAATAACAGTTATTATTAAATCATTTTAAAAATAAGAAACACAAAAGATTTTGTTTTACCTTATTTATTCTTTCTCTATTGTTTTTTCCTTTTTAATGTAAATCTGAGTTTCTGACCTATGTAATGTTTTTTCTCCCTGAAGAATTTTTTTTAACATTTCTTGTAGGGCAGCTCTGCTACCGATGAATTGTCAGTTTTTGTTGGCCTGAGAAAAATCTTTATTTCGCCTTTACTTTTAAAGGATAATTTCACTGGATACCTAATTCTAGGTATTTTTTTTTTCTTTCAGAACTTAACATATTTCACTCCACTGTCTTCTTGCTTGGGTTCTGATGAGTCCACTATATAATTCGTATACTTGCTTCTCTATAGGAAAGATCTTCCCCCAACACCAACTTCTTTCAACATGTTTTTAGTCTTTGATTTTTTTTTTTTTTGGAGTTTTATATGATTTTCCTATGTGTATGTGTAGCTGTTTTGGTATTTACTCTACTTGTTGTTATCTGAGCTTTTGGATGTGTGATTTGGTAGTTGTCATTAGTTTTGGAATATTCTAAGTTATTATTTCAAATATTTATTTTGTTCCTTTCTCTTTCTTCTTTTTATGGTATTCTAACTATGTGTACATCTTTTGACACTATCCTACAGTTCTTAGATACTCAGTGTGGGGACTGTTCATTTTTATATTTTTCATTCTTTTTTCCCTTCGCATTTTATTTTGGGAAGTTCCTATTACGTATTTTATTTTATTTTTTTCTATTTTGAGATGGATTCTCGCTCTGTTGCCCAGGCTGCAGTGCAGTGGAGCAATCTCGGCTCGCTGCAACCTCCACCTCCCGAGTTCAAGCTATTCTCCTGCCTCAGCCTCCTGAGTAGCTGGGACTACAGGTGCCCACCACCATGCCCGGCTAACTTTTGTATTTTTAGAAGAGATGCGGTTTTACCTATTGGCATACCTTAAAGCTCACTGATTCCTTCCTCAGCTGTGTCCAAGCTACTGATGAATCAATGAAACACATTATTCCTTTCTGTTAGTTTTGTTGACTTCTTATTTCTAGCATAATATCCTTTTGATTTTTTTTAAAGTTTCTATCTTTCGCTTATATTACCCATCTGTTCTTGAATGTTGCCTATTTTTAATATTAGAGAACATTTCACAGTCCCATCAGCTTCTGTTCAGGTGAACCAATCTTGGCTGTGATTTTCCGTATTTGTCTGTCTTTTTCCAGATTTCCAGGTACGATGGATTCCCTGGGAATTTTAGTATTCTGACTGGTCCAAGAAAAGCGATTGTTATTCAGCTTGTTTAGCTTTTTCTTTTTTTTAAGAATGGAAGTGATGACTTACAAGCTCGTTGCATTTCGAGGCTGAAATTAGGAGTCTGTTCCAGCTTACTGTTCTAGTAAGGTTCTAGAACTCCCTTATTCAGCTATTATTCTTGTCTCTTCAATATTTTTTCATTTATTTGGGCTCAGCCATGTGTTATATATATTTCAGCATTTTTAAAGTGTGCAATACAAAGAGGAATTTATCTTACCCTCATTGACACTGTAGGTCTAGAAATAGAACTCAATTGACAAGCATTTAACATTTTTCTATTAGTTTTATTTGGTTTGTTTCTAACTTTTTCAAGTTATTCATATTCGCTTAACTTTAAAGAATGTGCAAGAACACATATCTGTTAATACATTTATATTTAATCACAAAATATAGATTATTCTCCATTAATAAATGTGTTAAAATTATTTCAGACTCAAATATTTACGTATATCATCTTTTAGCCTTAATAATCCAAGAGTCATTACCTTATTCAAATTAGAAGATTCCACTTTAGATTCACTTTGCCAGTCCTATATTCTTTTCAACACAAATGCCACAGGAATATTCTCTTGCTAGCAACTCTAAGAGTAAATTTCTTAGTAAATTGTCAGACAAAACCAAAATCTAACAGCTATACAAACATGGACACAGACCAATGTTTCCATGTAGCACACTGGAGTATTTTATAAGAAAATTTCACTTTGTACCTCATCTATTTTGTTCTCTTTGTTTGGAAATAAACTAATTTAAAAAGCTAATCAAAGCATTGTTATGCTTATTTATTATATACATGACCCTAATATAGCTATATGGCTGATATGGCTCATGCACTGTAATTTAAGCATCGATTTTGGACCGTTTGATGGCGATTTATCAGTTGGCCTCTTCTTTATTTTGCTTTTGTTTTTTCTAGCATTTCTCTGGATAATAATAATACTTTGGGTCTCAAGAAAGAGAAGATAGAGATGGGGTAGGAAAGAAGAAATAAAAATGTAACAATAGTCTCCCTCGTAAGATATTTTAAGTAGTTAAACCACCTAAAAAAACCCCTGAAGTTTCTTTATACTCACTTTCTGAAACTATCATCATCTGTTATAGTCTCATTTTGAAATAACTGGCACAAGTCTTGATACATATACTGGCAAAAGCACACAACTTAGTTAGCTTTCTTCTAGCTGTTCCAAACCCATTTCTTCACAGTGTGAGGTAGAAAGGCAAATTGCACCACAGGGAGGAGTACATTTGGAGACAAAAAGAATAAAAGTGACTTCCCAGAACCCTTCTTTCAAGTCCAAAGGATTTGGTTTAGTGATCTTTCGTACATGCTCTCTGAAGCTCTGCTGGAGGATGGGGGCTGGTGTATGTGTTAATGTAATAGGTTAGTGTTAGTAAGTATTACCAAACACATCTATCCTGTACAGGTGCCAGGCTTTTGCTTAAGAACACTAAAAGAAAATTCTACAGTAATTAATGAGATTTTCCCTAGAAAACCTCAGAACAAAGACAAAAACTGTGGAAAATATAAAGTAAAAACATAAATGTATATACACCCATATATGTATATATTATACACACATGTATATATAATATATATACATATGTAATAATACATATGTTATTTATTATATATTATATTTTATTATATATTTATTATATATATTATTTTCTGTGAGTTTTAGAGTTCAAGACAACTGCTCATAGATTTAAGCCATTGTATTCATTCATGAAACAAATATTTACTAATACCCTACTCTGTGCATGGCAATGAGCTGGTAGCTGAGTAACTGTACTGGCCCCAAGTTTGTTCATTTTATTCAATATTGATTGAGCGGCTACAATGTGGCAGGCTCCTGTAGGTCCTAGACATGTAAACAGATGAAATCCCTTCCCTCAAGCTTCATGGTCCTTAGATTTTAGTACAGGAAAACAGATACTAAAACAAAAACCAAATAAATAAATAAATAAATAGTATGTTATATGGTGGTAAGTGCTATGAAGAAAAGTAAAGCAGGGAGAAGAAAGAGGAGTTGGAGGGGTTCGACTGGTATATTATTTTAAGGAGGGTGATCAAGGAAGGCTTCACTAACAAGATGTCATCTAGACCCAAAGCAAATGATGAAGTGAGCCATCCAGTATCTGGTGATAGAATGTTCCAGGCAGAAGGAAGGACAAGTGTAGAGGTTCTGAGGCAGACATGCACTTGGCCTGTTTAAGGAACAGGAGGCTGCCAGCGTGGCTGGAATAGAGAGCACAAAGCAGGGCAAGTGGAAGAAGAAGAGGTAAGTGGGGAGGTTAAGAAGGGTGTGGAGTATGACAGGAAAAGAGGAGTGAAGGATGACTCCAAGGTTTGTGGGCCAAGAAATTGGAAGGATGAAGTTCCATTTCCTGAAATAAAGAAAGACTACAGGAAAAGCAGGTTGGAGAGTAGGGATCAAAAGCCAGTTTTGTGCAAGATAACTTGGTAATATCTTTTAAACATGCAATGGAGATGCTAAGTGACCATGGAGTGCAAGAGTCTGGAGTTGAGGGCAGAAATTCAGGAAAGAGGTACAAATTTGCAAATTTGTCAGTATGAAGGTGGTATTTAAAGCCACAAGATTGAATGAGGTCACTTGAAGACAGCATATATGTAGGAGTACCCTGAACTCTGAGGCACTTTAAACAGTTGGGCTGATGAGGTAAAAACGAGGGAAAGAGATTGGAAAGGGGAAGTGGGAGGAAAACCAGGAAAGTTTCGAATCCCGGAAATTGTGCAAAGAAGGTTTTTCGTCGAAAAAGGGATTGATCACTTGTTTCAAATTTTGCAAATAAATACGATGAGAACTGGGAACTGGATTTGGCAGTGTGAAATTGTTGGCCGAGTGGTGTGGATGGCCGCATGGATGGAGTGGGCTTAACAGAATAGGGAGGGGTGGCAATGCAGAGAGTCAAGCTAGGCTTTCAAGCTATTATCAAATGATTCTGAATCACATACAATTCATGGAGACAGGCCCATTATAAACATTTATCCATCATCATTTGGTCTGAAGATAACATTGTGAATCACACAAATCTAATGATATATCCAGCTACTATTTAGTAGTGTACCAAATATGGCTTAAATGCACAATGCTGTGAGAAACAGAACTAGAACAAAATGACAGAAAGTTGTAAAGTGAGTGGGAGCAATAATGTGGTGAAGCATTTACTTAAGTGTTTTTTAACAGAAAAATTTCCTTTTCTTTTTTCCATTCCTTCTCTTTCTGATAGATCTTGATCTCCACTCCCCACAGGGAAGGTAAACCAGAGCACAGATGCAAATAGAAACCACACATAGCCATTCCTACATTTTAACAGACAAATGTCTTGGCATTAACAATTAGAGTCTAACAAGAACCCTCTGCTCCCCTAGTTCCCAAACAACCCCTTTCTCAGAGGCCTGAGATAAACACCCTTTCTGGACTAAGAAGAGAGGAGAGTTAGAAAAGCAAGGGAGAGAAATTTTGATGTGGATTTATACCCCCTTCCTCTTAGGCTGAGCCAGTGACCCGAGACTAAAGAAGAAAGAGACAGAGCAATTCCCGGTTAACTCTGAAGGAGTTCGAACAAGGGGAACCTCTCCTTCACAGCCTGTCAGGGCCATGAGAGATCTCACCAAATCCCCTTTGATAAGGAGGAACAAGGACCACTCACGGGATGGCCAGGCAGATGGATCTCAAACAGGGTCGCAGAGCCACTCTGCAAATGGGGCCCGAGGTGTGTCCGATGCTAGCTCCCTGGCTCTGAGAGTGCCGCAGGTGTGCCATCAGAGTCACCGGACCTGTTCACGTGCTGCAATCTGACAAGGGGATCTCAAAAGCAGGTGTGCTCAGGTGCTTCAGTGGATGGCAGCACAGAGGAGCAGCTGCGCCTGACCAAATGATGAAGGCCTTCCAGCGCTTGGCGTAAGCCCTTGTATCTTATAGATTTCACACCAGGGAGTAAAGAAGCAACAGCAGAACCCCATGGTGGCTGAATTGGCCATAAACCCACTAAGAGAAATCTGAAGTTTTAGGCTGAATTCACATAAAATGGACTATTTCAAGTTTCATGTCAGAACACAGAATAAAAGTTAAGATAGAAATTAGCTCGTTTTAAGAAAAAATAAAGTTACAGTTGCTTTCCATGCCTACAGTGGTTGATTGAGAAATTTGCACCAGACACATGAACCCAAAGTTGCATAGATAATGTGTTTACAAGCCCTTTGGGAGAAATCTGTAGTACAAGGAAAAACAAAACACTATGCTTGGAAAGATAAAACTAGATTTCTCCTAGCTCTGTTACTCTCTTTAATATCAAGAAAAGTAGTACTGCTTTTTGAGTCTTAACACTTATTGATAAAATGAAATGCCTCTCAAGACTGTTGTGATTATCAAATGCCATAATGCGATAATACACAAAAGTGTTAAATAAACTTTAAGTGTTTCAAAATAAAAAATGAAGGAACTGAAACCAACTGCTACAATATGCCAGGCTCCTTATCTTATGGTAAACATGATATATATTTTACATTTAATGTAATAATTTATAGTAATACTGTATTATATTATTTTATATTATATTCCTGGCTGGCCTGGGATAGCCATATTTTACAGATATCATTCCAGCATAATTTTTAATAATGCCCTTTTCACTCTCACAACTTCTGATTTGCATGATAAATTACATAGTCACTCCATACATTCTTTCCATACACTATCCTTGCAAAGTAAGGTCCGTATTTTATTCCCTTTTCACAGATGAGGTAACTGAAGTTTACATGGCTTGAGTAGCTAACCTGTGCTCTCACAGCTAGTCATGCTGCCCTGTTGGAAATCAAATCTGGGACTATCAACTTGAAAGGTCAGGCTATTCAATTTAGTGTACCATTATGTAAGGTGCAACATGACTCTTTCCATTTGCGTTAGAACCATAGGCATGTAAAGTGAATCACTCTCTCCCAGGCACAGAGCATGGGACCCATCTAAACTGACAGCTGCGAGTTAAGAGCAGAATGAAGGCTAGGCTTTGAATTCCTGAGCAAGCAGCTTCCCAAGTCCTGTTTACTTTCAGCGATTTGGCCTTTGTGTTGCATTGGAGAGCAGTACAAACATATGCAGATTAGCCTTAAGTAAATCAACTTGGAAATATTACATTAACAACCCCTCTCTTTGGTTTCATTTTTATTTAGGTTTTATTCAAATATTCTTAAAAGAAAAGCCTACATCTCCTTCAAACACGCCTTCTTTTTGACATTCTAAAGCTTTTAATTGTGTCCAGCTTCTAAATCTAATTTAGTGAAGTCAAAAAAAAAAAAAAAAAAAAATTAAGGCTATGTTTATTTCAGTTAAGCCTGGAGTAAAAGTTCATGCCAGATCTCATTTTAACAAAATGAATTCACCATCCCC
This sequence comes from Macaca fascicularis, assembly GCF_037993035.2. Classification (NCBI taxonomy): domain Eukaryota; kingdom Metazoa; phylum Chordata; class Mammalia; order Primates; family Cercopithecidae; genus Macaca; species Macaca fascicularis. The sequence continues at coordinate 17,942,977 of NC_088385.1, forward strand.
TAGTAAACATTGGATGAAACTTATAATTACACTGGTGACAAGAAAGAATCCCTGGCCTTGGTTTGCAGAATTATATGACCTTCCATTAATATTAGAAATCTAAATGATTAAAATCTAGGTTTGCAAACGGACATCATTTCTATTGTAAAATTTGCTTTCAGCAAAAAAAAAGCATTTTGTAACCGTGTTTCACTAAAACTGTCTTTACAAGCCAAACGAGAGGGGTATTTATTTGGGGGAACAATTTTTAGTTAATTCAGTACAAAACAATCTGAATAAAGATGGAGAAAAAGCGGAATCACTTCCTAACTGTAGTTCTACATGTGTATATTTATTTTCAAGAATAGTGAGGGCAGGGACATTGAAACTTTGTTTTAAAATACATATACATGTAGAACATGTATCTGAAGTTATGCCCACTAATCTAGAACACCTGTTTCAAAACGTGACGACTTATTTAGGAACATCCAAAAGCAAACACACTATTACCCCAGAATGTTCAACTAAGGATCAGAGCAGAACAAACTAAGAGGTAAATTGTAAGAAATTCATGTCTTTAGATATTGAACCAAAAAGAGAGAGACCACGGAATTGTTTTCTACTTGGGAAAATGTATGTTCATTTAAAATGGAAAGGAATCCTTCTACGATTTCTATACCATCAAAAATAAGTCTCAGGAATTGGACAGCACATCTATGAGTCTCAGTGGATAATATTATTAACCTGTGTACATGAAACACGTAAAACATACATCAGATTCTCCCAGAATAACGTGGAAGAGTGTCCAAATCTGGGATCTCCACTTACAGAGTGGGTAGACACAAGAAAACACTGCAGAAGTTGAAATGATGTTCCTGTGCAGACCTAGATTTTAATCATTTTGATTTATACTATTTGTGTAAAGTCATATTCTGCAAACCAAAGCCAGGGAGCCTTTCTGATCAGTATGATTACATCCTTCTAGCCCAGGGAGTGAGTGGAATATATTCTTAGATAATGTGAACTGAGAGAAAAAAGCCAGAGAGAGATGTTTTCCAAAAGACGAGGCTATCTATAGGTGGATTCAAAACAAAACAAATTACAAGTGAACTATAGGTAATAAAGTCAGAAGACGCCCAGACGGCTAGGCAGACTGGCCATTATGGGGACTTCCGGGATTTTCAAAAGGAAGACTGGAAATGTTAATTGGAATAAAACAAGAAGGTGTGAATAAAGAAGGTAGAAATGGGGCGGGGATGAGGGTGGGAAATGATCGAGAAAACAAACAGCAAATGAAGGACCATGCCAGTGCTGGTCACCTACAGTGAGCCTCCTGTTTCTGGAAGAACATGGAGCTGAGTGTTGCAAGAATCAAACCTAAGACACTGGGAATATATTTCTGTCCATGTAAGCATAGGAAACTTTGTAAGGAATAATCTAAGTGTATTCATTATTAAGGAATACAAGTTGTGTGCAGTGACTTGTTAAATAAGCCACTGATGCCAAGCAAGTGCAGAGACACTGAGGAGTCATGAAGTGGATAAGTAAAAGTCACTTTTATTACAACTACTAATTGCCCAGGAATTTAGAGATTTTTAAATACTCGTATATTGCAGCATCATTATTAACATGTCTATTTAGCACTGAAATTTTGGTCTGTACATGAACATCAATCATTTGGGCAACAGTTTCATTAAATTCATTTGTAGTCCTTTAACTCTTAATGTTTAATATCCAATAGTGACTGAGAAAAACAGGGCTGTGTTTATTTGCTTATTTGTTCTTTCTGAAAAATCAAGAACATTTTCATTTTTTTTATCACTTCATCTCAGGCTTTCCTTATATAGACTGGATTCTGATACCGAATTCTTAACATATTTTAAAATATTAATAGTAAAATGTATCTTTATATTTAAAGCCAAAAAAATGTATCCACACCTACTATGAACAAAGAAAACACCAGTGCTAGGCACTGGTGGGAGGGGAGGTGGATGACACATGAAAGCACAAGACAGAATTAGCACTCAAGGGCTTTGCAGTTCTGATGGGGAGAAAGATGTTCACTAATAACACTAGCTCATGGCAGAATGTGACCTGTGTTGCATACTGGAGGGGCAGAGTGCTACTTCTATAGAAGAGGGTGGAGACTTTAATGAAAGGAATTCTACTTTCAGTAATTTCTCCCAAAAGATCTACTGGACAAATGCAGAAAGTTACATGCACCTAGGTGACTCCTAGGTTAATATTTAGCCTATTTGTACTAAATAGCCAACAGCTTGATTATGCCAACATGCCAATTCACATGGACACTGGATTTAGAAATGATAGAAAATAAAATACTTTCAAGAAAAGTTATTTCTGTTCATAAATGGTGTCTAGGACCAGCCTACAGACCTCCACCATCCTCATTTCATGTCTATGACAGACATTACTAATTGATCATGGCATACTTTCCTTTGTGCTCTATGGCCTTAGAATCCTTCCTTCCTGAGAGTTACAACTTACTGAGATGAATGCATTTGCATATCCAGGGTATAGACAGTGGTTCTCCTACTATGCAGCTTTGCTCTGTGAAACCCCCTGAAGGCTACTGGGGGAAAGAAGGGGGAGGGAGAGTAGATAGAAGGCCAAGATTGCTCACTTTTGGAACACACCTATGATATTAGAAGGGAGCTTAGTAGTCACTTTTGGATGCAGGCACAAGGAGATTTTTTGGGATCTGGTAAAGATGCGGTGATGGTATCTCAGGCGTTTTTCATTTGGGAATATTCACACAGGTTTAAACTTAGGATCTATGCATTTTTATATATTAAGTATATTTTATCCTTCAATACAAATTAAACAAACAAGCAAAATAATAGCTAACCTATCAGAGCCAAAACAAGATGGAGAGCTCAAACTTTACAGACCATCAAATGTAGGCTCATATCTAGGCTCAACATTGTAACTTGCCATGTGATTTGGGCAAGTCATTGGAGCTCTCTGTTTCATTTTCATTACCTGAAACAGGGATAAAGAATATCTAACTCATAGGATTGTTATGAGGAGTAAATGGCATAATAATAAACTTAGTATCATGACTAATATATCATAATATATTAATAATGATAACTAACATTTATAGAGTCCTTCCCATGTTCCCAGCTCTGTTCTAGAGACTTAATTTTCTCCAAAAAACCTTGTGGGGCAGGGCGTTTATTTTACAATAAAGGAAACTGAAGCAGAGACTTTAATTACTTATCCAAGATCTCTCACCTACTAGGTGGAAAAGCCAGAATTGAAATTCAAACAGGCTGCATATTAATCACTGCATTCTCATGTGTAATAAGGACCTGTTAAACAGCAGTTATTACTATTACAAGAATAAATCTTGGCAGAGATGTGGGAGGTTATAGGGAAGAATTGAGTGTGGGCTGAACTTTTGTTCTCCAGGAGGCAAAGGGCAACTCTAGGTTTAGGCTTTGAAATTCTGTGCCGAATAAATAGCTGCTATTATTATTATGCAATCTCCATACCGAATTTGAGACAGAAAATGAAAGTACATAATACATGCAATATTGTTGTTGTACTTTATAAATAGAGAAAACAGCTTGTGGAAGGTTAATGCCATGCTCCCCTTTGGTCCACTAGAGCCTGCTTCTAAAAGCTACCCCAGGGAAGCATCCTACCTCCGTAGGCTATGTCCACAATCAATCTTGATTTTGTTGTGACTATGGGTGATTTTTTCCTCTGTATTTTCTACATTTTCTATAATGAACACATTAATTTTATAGTGGAAAACTGACTTTGAAAATAAAACAAAGTAAAACAAAAACCAATCTCGGTGAGGCAATAAGAACCACATGTCTTCTAAATGGAAACCATGCTTATTTCTCCTTTGTTTCGTGGAAGCCGCTTGCCAGATACACAGTCCGCAGCTTTGAACCATTTACATAAACACACCCAAGCCAAGCGTTTCCACGCAACAGCCAAATTGCACCCATGTTAGCAATTTAATGACTTTGAAAGTAATAAATGGTAGAAACTGATATTCACTTTGCTAGAATTCACCTTAGATATTCCTTACAAACCACAATCCAGTGGCATTTGTTGTAGATGGTAGATGTAGATATTCAAGAAACTTTGAAAGAAAACACTGTTCATCCTGAGATGGGGGGGAAAATGCTAAGTGGTGACAAAAGGCAGAAATCTTTCAGGTGAAATGTAATGTTCAGGAACTGAGTGGTAGTGGATCATTGTAAATCATCCACCAGAGGGCACTGCCAGAATATACAAAGTTTTCTTGGGAAACCTTGGACACCCCCTAACTCTTAGCAAAGAGAGCTAATATGGTTAGCTTAACAGAATTCCACTTTTATTATGCTTCCTTTGCCTTTATAAATCAGGTCAGTCTTTTCCTCCTGATGAAGGAATTCATGAACTGCATGCTACCTTTAGTGTTATGACTCTTAAAATTGCTGTAACCATCTGATTGTAAAAATATTTTACAAGAAATGCTGTGTTCCATGTGCTAAGTACTGAAGTTATTACCATGATGACAAGACCACCTTCTTGCCTACAGTTCGGAGATTAATAAAGGGCTTCTGAGATAACCACAAGGCACATGAAATAACTCGGGAACTATAAACTGCAGAAGGTAGATGCTGTTTCGTTTTGCACTGTTAAGTACCATTGCTGTTCACTGAAGGGAATATTGCCCACAGATGTTTTGGAAAGCCATCTGAGGAAGGCGCAGAAGGTTGTACAAATAGAATAGGCAGAAAGGAAAGCAGAACACAGCATTAGCAAAGTCATAGGAGTCAAAATTTCATTGCTAAGGGAAACTAGTGCCTTTCGTTTCATATTTCTGGCTGTCCTACTGACTTGGAATGCTTCAAATGCACCAATTCACCTGCCTTAGATATCGACCGATACTTCAGTCCCATCTGCTGTAATAGGTGGGCTTTTCATATTTTCTGAAGCTGTTATCCATAGTGTTTCCCCTCTAATTTCAAAAGCCTAGAGAGAAACAAAGTGGAAAAACTCTTGTTTTGGACAGAGAAGGCTCTGAAGCAAGCCACCTCCTAGAGATGGAGAGCCTCATTTTGTCCTGCCTGAGCCAAGATACAACACAGTAGAAGTTTGCTGCAAGAACACAAACACATCAGGTTTTCATGTAGCAGTGCCCTAAGAAGGAAACTGGACAAGGATGACTCGAATTGAGGAAACCAGTCCAGCTGGAGCACCTCCCTGTGGTTTCCCATGGACTAGGAATAGAAATTTGCTCTGAAGAAATATATTTTTAAAAGTTAGCCTTCACATAGTATTTGAAGTTTCACAGAACTTTTTTGGATTGGAACCAGATCTAGCTTGCATGTTCTTAGGTATTAAAGCCTAATATTATATTACTCTTTGAAAAAAAAAGAATTATTTCCTCATAATAATTTTCTTCAAAAATAATACTACTTTTTACTTATATTAAATTCTCTACTGTTTCTGATGTTATGCTACTTAGGAAAATGCCATTTTCTTGTTAAATTAATATATGCAGACAAGTATTTACTTACCACACAGGAACATGACCCCCTTATAAGTCATCACTCCTAATATTTATGGTCTAAGAATGAGGTAGTTTGGGTGAGTCACATATTTAGACTTAGCAGAGAGATTAAGAAAAAAATTAGGACCACAATTTCCCTTAAGTAATGGAAAAAATGTGACTTGTAACACATTTGTTTTCTGTGTCAGTGTTTTTCCAGCCTTTCCATAGAGTCTTTAAGGTCATCCAAGGTTTCTGTAGGTTTTCCTAAAAGAAAGAATGGGGGAGTTGTGATGGGTGCTTGATTTTAAATGTGATAACAATTATCTGCGACTTTTAGAGAACGCAACTAACCATTGTGAAGGTTACTGTTCTGGATGTTGAAAAATATGAACCACCAGTATAGGCTTTGAATGTTTGAAATGGATGATCTTAAATTTCTCAAATAACACGGCCCCAGACATGCACTTTGCTCACAAAAGAGATCTTTTACCCCGATCTTTAGACATTTGCTTCAAGTGGGAGAGTCTAGTATTTATAAATAGAAGGAAAACAGTAAGATTCAGAAAAATACCATTGAGGTTCATAAGGAAATAGAAAACCACAGTTCCTGGAAAATCCAGGAATAATTGAATAACTTTTATAATATACAGAAAAAGAATATTCATGGTGCATTGCTTTTGGCAGCCTATCATCTAAATATGGCCCCTAGAATAAATGCATTGACTGAAGGGAAATTATATGATTTGCATCAACCTTACCAATGGCTAAATCATCCTCTCTGGTGATTTTTCAAGATAGATAGTGTTATGGGTTGAATTGTGTCTCCTCAAAGGACATTGAAACCCTAATCTTGGTACCTGTGAACGTGACCTTATTTAAAAAGAAGATCTTTGTTGATGATCAAGCTAAGATGATTTCATTGGGGTAAGTCCTAAGTAATTAAATATGACTATGTTCTTACGAAATGGGGAAATTTGGACACAGAGACAATACGAAATGGGGAAATTTGGACACAGAGACAGACACACACAGAGAGATGATATGGAAACATAAGGAGAACACCATCTGCAAGCCAAGGATGACCTGAGGTTACCAGAACCTAGGAGAGGGGCAGGGAACAGATTCTCCCTTATAGACTTTGGAAGGAACCAATCCTTCTGACACCTTGATTTTGGAGTTCTAGCTTCCAGAACCATCAGGCAGTAAATTTCTGTTGTTTAAGCCCCCGAGCTTGTGGTACTTTGTTAAGGCAGTGCTAGCAAACTAGTAGAGTTATATATTCTGAATTCTTGTCTTTCGGCTTGCCATTTAGCCCCCAAGTCTCCCTGGCAATCAATAGAGCACAGAAGTTTTGTTCAGATTGCCCAACCACCCGGTTCGGTTCTGGACAACCTCATACTACTGTCCACATAAGGCAAGTTCCTTTTAAAGTTTGCCAGACCAAAGCAATTAAGAGGGCAAATCTGGTGGAAAAACTCACATATGGCATTATGAAGCCAAATATAAATTCTACTTTGATTATTGTTCCTTATGAAGGAGAGCAGTGTCTCCAATCATCAGAAAAGAATCAGGGATTGATTGTATTTCATTTTCTTTGAGGAATATTTGGCCAAATAGCTAAAGTAACCCGATTAATGAGAAATTTGCGGAATGGGAAAAACACTGCAATTATAAGCAGCAACCATGGACATCCACTGATAGCCAAAGAACATAGCCAGTCTTCTGGTGCGTACATTATGTGGCAGCTCATTGGTCTCCTGCCAAATAGGCCAATCAATGCAGGCTGAAATTTGTCTCAATCTCACTCAGCAATCATATTCATAAATAGTGCCTCTGTGTCTTATTTAGGTGAGACAGCAACTTAAAGACTATTATGCAAACAGAATTTTCATAACTAGAATTTTTAAAATATATTAAACTTCAAAAGGGTCTTTCCCAATATTTGATGGAGGAGCTTTAGAATAGTTAATTTGAATGAAATTGTAGTATTATGTATTTTCATTTTTTAAAATGTTAAGTTGCTAAGTGTGAAGGCTTTAGACACTGACACCTCACCTTGATTCCTGCTTTATAAAGAGACTTGGAAAAGAAACCAGTGTATGTATAAAATGATTAATTGGGATAAGAAACTCAGCTAAGAGATAATTCAGACTGGAAAAAAACCTAAATAATGAATATAAAACAGACAATTAAAAATCAAGGGAAAAAGCAGGCATGGTGTTGAAGTATATAAAGTAATCTAACACCACCGTGTTTTTTCATCTTCATTTTCCAGTGTCTATACTGCATTGTAACTTTCGGAAAACCATGCACACACCTGGTGCCACCTGGGTAGGTGTGACCAGAACCAGTCTGTTGGAAAATAAAGGATTAAAAAAATGAAATGAGAGAAAATGACACTTAAAAGGGCAACTTCAGGTTTCCGCAAAGCAAATATATAACTAAGCTGATCAACCCTCCAGCATAGTCCTTCTGAGCTGTGTTTCCACGGGAAAATGAGGGTGGAGGCAATCACAAAAGTCTTGGCTCTCATCCACCCCTGTGGCCTGCTGACACAGGCCCAGCTCCCCAGAGCACTGGGGTCGCAATGAAGTTGTTGCCAGAAGAGCCGCTTTCATTAAAATTGAGTAAGAAGAACAGATAATGTGGTTGGGTAGAAACTAGGGCCTGAAAGTGGGTGGATTGGGGGACTCCTCTCTTCTAATTGGGAAGGGTGGGTAGCACTGTTTGGTAGTACCTGACAATTCTCTTGTTCTAGCATTTACAGCCTTTCTCTACTCCTGGGGCCACTGCAGGGTCCCCAGGGGACTCTGAAAGCAGCTAGTTGTTAAGCGAGGGTATTCTCCACTAGGGCTACAATGAAGTTTATATTCTAGAACCGGATCCTACACTCTTTTTGTGCTGTGAACCATTTGTGCATAGCCTGTGAACTATTTCTCATAATAATACTTTTAAATATATATAAAATATGTCATTACAAATAAAATCAACTAGGTTGAAATAGCTCTATAAAAATATTTAGAAATATTGATATACTGTTACAAAAAACATTTTAAAAAATAAATAGGTGATAGTAATTATATTCTTTATTAATATGTTCAGTATAATCTGATGTTGAGCTTATTAATTATGATTTCACATTAATGATGACTAAAAATAACATTTTGAGATATCAGCAACAACCGATACGAATGGAAATATCCATCATTTCTATTAGGGACAAAGTCACAGGTAGTGCTAACACTGTGATTTGTTTCTACATTTATCATGGAAGGCAGTGCCAAATGCCATTTAAGGGTGTGTGGAAATGAAGATGAAATGTTTTCCCATACAAGTCCACAGACCCCCTGAAATCCACCTGTGGACCCTTTGCTGGATCTGGAGTTCAGGTTAAGAATCTTGCCATAGAGGCTTACCCATCCTGATACGGAAGTTTACCATAAATACCACATCAGCTTTCATGCAATTGTATGATAATTACCAACTTTTAAAATAGTGTCAATTTAATCTCTATCTCTCTGATGATTCAGAAATCACTTCAAAATTTTCACAAGAAGTAACACTGTGAGTATCAAAACATTTGACCTGTAGACTTGAGGAATGCTTGTTAATGAAATTGCTAGGTTCAGAAAATCTCTAATAGTTTAGTATTTTCTTTCTAAACAAGAATGTGCAACAAATTATGCAAGAGCCGAATGGTATTATCATTGCTTTGCGAGTTCTCAGGAGGAAGAAGTAGAGTGATCAATATAATCAATAAAGCAAGGCAGTTTAAGCTTAGTCAGACCCTGAATTCAGGCACATTTTCGTGCAAATCTCAACCCTACTACTCATGCAAATCTCAACCCTACTACTCACATTTGACAAGTTATTTACTTCTCTAAACCTCTAAACCTGTATCTGAGCTACAAAATAGGGATAAACATAGTGCCTATCTCACAGAGATATTGAGGGGATTAAATGAGGTAATACATGATAAAATGCTAACTCAGGCTTTGTTGTTAGAGGAGCCATTGCCCTTATTGCAAAATGGGAAAATGGAAACTATCTTCAAGTCTGTCAGACATCTCTCAGCTGTCTTTTCTTTCAGCCTCTTTTCTTGGAGTTGCTCTTGATTTTCCACTTTAGTGGATGGTCTCTGTTTTTCATTCTGCATTGTAGGAATGAAACTTGAAGAATAGACAGTTTTTGAAAAGAGACAGTTCCTGAAGACAGGAGAAAACAGAAGAGGCCACTTATTTTGCATATAAGACAGATGCTCAGGGCATACCAGAATAGCTTAGAATTATTAGTAATCAGCAGATATGAGTGTAGGTCTGCTATCATCTTTAAAATGTTTTGTAATGTTGAGAAATATTTTACAATCCATCCACCCCCAGTTTTCCTATGACAAAATGTCAAGAGGGACGTGCAAGAAGCTTGAGAACTAGCAAGTAACTTTTCATATGAATTCCCACTAGTTGGGACTGACTTGAAGGATGTAATTTATGGCCACTCTTGGGAAACGACCATGAAAATGTAGTGTTAAAGCTTGTCAGTTGCTTCCTGTCCCCTAAAGTGGTAGCGATAACTTACCAGAGTGTCCCATTTTTGCTCCTTTTGGTTCCCACATTATACTTAACAGATACAAACAAATAAAAACAATACAAACATGAAAGATAACCCTAACTTCAAAGCACACAAAGATAACTGATGACTAGGAAATAAGAGCTTTGGCTGCTTATTTGAATAAGCCAGGCTTTTCTTTTCCATCACAGTGAAATGTAAATGACTGCCTTTACTGATGAGAAAATTTTGCTTTTCAACATTTTTTGTCACTCTTTTGTATATATTTTCAAATGTAGAAAAAAGCTATGAGGAAAGATTACATAACTCTCATATTCTGTTTATCCAGATCCACACACTGTTTATACATTTTTCCCATTTGTTTTATCATTCACTCTCTCTTCTCTCTATACATATATAAATATATATGTATAAATAAATACATATACACACACATATTCACATTTTTCTGCACCACCTGAGAATAAGTTAGAGACATTTTGCCTCCTTACCTTTAAGTGTTTCAATATCTATACCTCATAATAAATATATTTTGCAAGATAACAAAAATACAGTTATCAATATCAGAAAATTTAACATAATGCAATAACATTATCTAATCCACAGTCTATATTTGAATTTCTTCAATTGTCCCAATAATGTCCTTTCTAGTTACTTTCCTCTCCTTGGTCCAGGATCTAATCTAGGACTGAACATAGCATTTGGTTGTTACAACTCTTTACACTCTTTTAAATTGGAATAGTTCCTCAGTTTTTGTTTTGTTTTGTTTTTGTTTTTGTTTTTGTTTTTGTTTTTGAGTTGGAATCTCGCTCTGTCATCCAGGCTGGAACACAGTGTTGTAATCTTGGCTCACTGCAACCTCGACCTCCTGGGCTCATGTGATCTTCCCATCTCAGCTTCCCAAGAAGCTAGGATTACAGGCACACACCACCACACCTGGCTAATTTTTGCATTTTTTTAAGAGATGGGGTCTCACTGTGTTGCCCAGGCTGGGATCAAACTCCTGGGCTCAAGTGATCCACCTACCTCAGCCTCTCAAAGTGCTGGGATTACAAGTGTGAACCACTGTGCCTGGCCTCTCAGTATTTTTTTTTAAAGGATATTTCAACTTTGCCATTTTTGGAGAGTATAAGGAATTTTGAAGAGTACACAGTTTTTGAAAAGAGACAGACTAAAATGTCCCTCAATTGTCTAATACTTCCTCAAAATTAGATTCAGATTAGGTATTTTGGGGCAAAAATGCTAGAGGGATGTGTGTCCTTCTTAGTGCTTCATATCAGGAGGCATATGTTGTTGGTCTATGATCGGTGACATGAACTTTATTTTATTAAGGTGGCATTTTTTTTAAGAATTTTCCACTGTAAAGTTATTATTTTTCTATCTGGTAATTAATAAGAAATCTGTGAAAGATATTTTGCAACTGTGTAAATATCCTGATCCTCACCACACATTCACTCATTAGTTTCAGTCTCCACTGGTGTCTCCTACCTGAATCAATTATTTTGATAATTTCCGAATGATAGTTTTCGAACTTGTCATTTCTTCTGCCTTTATTGGTTGATATTCTATTGTAAGAATGAACTTGTCTTTCTCCCCATTGATTTTTTTTTTTTTTTTTTTTTTTTGAGACGGAGTCTCACGCTGTTGCCCAGGCTGGAGTGCAGTGGCGCGATCTCGGCTCACTGCAAGCTCCGCCTCCCGGGTTCCCGCCATTCTCCTGCCTCAGCCTCCTGAGTAGCTGGGACTACAGGCGCCCGCCACCGCGCCCGGCTAATTTTTTGTATTTTTAGTAGAGACGGGGTTTCACTGTGGTCTCGATCTCCTGACCTTGTGATCCGCCCGCCTCGGCCTCCCAAAGTGCTGGGATTACAGGCTTGAGCCACCGCGCCCGGCCCCCATTGATTTTTTTATACACTTACTGTTTATATCAACAGGGGGGTCCCATGTATTCTTATACCCATGTATTCTTTTTTTTGTTCAATGGATTGTGATCCATTACTGACATTATTTACTTTGTCTCAGTGAGACAAAGTAAAGCCAGTGAGAGCCCCTTCAAGCTGGCTCTTGTGCCCTCTTGACAGGTCCCCACCATTTGTGGTGTAAAACCACAATAGTACTTCATGCTTTTGCCTTATTTTTTTGCCTTACTAGTACAGAAATATATTTTAGTTCTTACATACAGATGATTCTTTTCTTTTACAGAAGGGAGAATTATTATTGATTTAACTATATATTTTAAACTTCATATTTGGCTTATCAGGATTTTTAGTTTTTAAATAAAAGTTATTGATTTGGACGCATTTACATTTATTGATACAATTTTAAAAATCTTAATGGAAACAAAACAAACAACAACAAAAAAATTCCAACCAAATTTATCTTCCAAACAATGGAAAAGGGCGAGATTTAATGCATCTTGGCCTAAGACAATTGAGAAAATTTTGATATTCCATTGTCAATATAAGAAGGAAGAGAACGGTAGAGATTATCATACATTTTGGAAAATAGAGGGAAAAAGGAACACAACCATTTAGTATCTATACCAAATTTCTACTTGTATAAAACAGCAAATCTGTTTCATTATAATGGCTAAGTACAGTTCTCCACAGTTGAGCAGTTTTTATTTGTACATGTCTATATGTGTGCATATACATATATGCACACATTTTGGTCATTTTTTGTTTTGAATCCTTCTATTGATATTGTACTGAAAAGAGTAGTGTTAGATTGTGTATTTCATGGATTCTAAGTACAAAGCACTGTGACCCTCGCTGGGCAGGACGGTAACCATGCGTGGGTACCGGCCACTTGACCAGCTGAAATGAGGCACGCAGGGATTGCAGCAGGGGCAAGGCATCTCAGGTGCAGCTGAAACAGGGCTTTTAAGAAAACTTTTGCTAAGCGTTTTTCAAAACTTTTGTTAAGGGCTCCATCTATAAGGGAAACAAGAAAAAAAATCACACAGCAGAAGGTATGCGGAATTTGGAGTGTAGCCTTAGATTTGTTAACTTTTCAGTCTCAATTTCTTCATGTCTAAAATAGAAATGACAGTAATATTTACATTATTTATCCCACAAGGTAATTTTAGTGATCAAAAGAGATACTGCCACAATAAAATACTTTGCATATGAAAAATAATTATATTAATTATGATCATGCTTTGTTCAAGGCATTACATAGAATGCTGGAAGTCAAGAATCAATGCATCCCCACAGCTTGGATGGCAGCATAGTGGAGGTGGAAATGTAAGAAATGAATTGGAAAAATACATCAGGGGTTGCTCAACAAGCATTAAAGCCATAGGGAATAATACTCAGAAACAGGGGCATCAGCTGGGCACGGTGGCTCATGTCTATAATCCCAGCACTTTGGGAGGCCGAGGCAGGCAGATGACCAGGTTAGGAGATCAAGACCATCCTGGCCAATATGGTGAAACCCCATCTCTACTAAAAATACAAAAATTACCCGGGTGTGGCGGCGTGTGCTTGTAGTCACAGCTACCCGGGAGACTGAGGCAGGGGAATTGCTTGAACCCAGGAGGTGGAGGCTGTAGTGAGCCGAGATAGTGCCATTGTACTGCTGCCTGGGAGACAGAGTGAGGCTCCATCTCAGGAAAAAAGAAAAAAAAAAAGAAAGAAAGAAACAGGGCCATCACTTAGTGTTGAGCTCTATCTAGTACAAATAAAGTATGCCACTGTGTCACACAATATAATCTCTATGTATGGACCAACCCAAGGAAAACATCAGTCAACAAGTGTATTCTTTGGAGAATGTTCATCTTCTCCTTAGGTCCTCTCCTGTCTCAGGAATAATAAACTATTTCCTGAAAGCCCCTTGTACGGTGCACAGACCTGTTCACCAAACACTCTGGACCTCCCTTCCTCCTTCTTCCCATTAACATTTTGCCTGTTCAGGAACCAGCCAGATCCCCTTCACTCACCATGAATAGCTGATGTACTCAATTAATTCTCGCAGAAGCACATGCATTTTAGAAAGCGATTTTGGAGACTCATTCATTCACTTGATTGATTATTTATCAAGCACCTATTCTGAATCAGACCCTATCTTAGGAGCCTGGACTTGAACCATACACAAAACCTATGGTCTCTGCCCTCATGCAGGTTACTATCTGGTGGTAAGGATATATAATTAAAGAATCAATACTAACAATACTAATAATAATAACACCAACAAACCATATTATTGACCATGTATCATGTGCCAAGCACTGTTCTAAGTATTTTGCATTAAAAATCCTCTTCCCAAAACATACGAAGTATATTCTGTTATTATTCCCATTTCACAGGTTTAAAAATTAAGTCTTGTGAAGCTTAAATACTTTTCATACAGTTACCAAGAGGCGGAGGCAAAATTTAAACCCAGTATCTTCAGTACCTGTACCCTTGGGTAAGGAGATTCGAGAGCATTGTAGAAATATACTCTAACTTAGACTAGTGGTAGGAATGGAAAGTTTCTCTGAGGAAGTGTTGTCTAAAGAAAGACTTGAAAAATGAGACTACTGCCTTAATCAAAATGAATCTCTTATGAATTTCAGGATACTTACACAGAACAAGAGCAAAGCAACGGGAAGAGGAATGTTTGAGGGCTGAAGGACCCAAATCTCATTGCTGAAATGGTAGGCTACTCTGGTTATACACTGAGTGAACCAAGGCCCAGGCACGGCCCTGGCCAAGGACTGCCGCCAGGACAAAGTATGGTTTGGGTCAATCAGAATAGAAAAAGAAATCAGGAGATCAAATCTTCTAATATATCAGATAAATCCTCCAGCTAAGAGGGTTGGGGAGAGCTTGGGCACATAAATATTAACTATACAGGCTTAAAATCCATAATTAAGAACCCCATTAGAGTTTTCTCTCATTCTTAGAGATAGGTCCTATAGCATTGCTTTTATGACGAAGGAATGATTAAGATCCCTAATTATCATACATGTCCCATTATACATAAGCATCATACATCCATTGGTCAAAAACATAAATGGTAATACAATGGATGGGAGTACTGAAGTGAGAAAAGACAACAGAGAAGGTTTTCTTCTGTATACATGAAGAGATCTTTTGTTCTCAAGGAAGGAAAATAAGGCATGAAGAATTTTTTAAAAACACAACCAAATAAATTTACGGTGTGGTTTCAGCTTTATGTTTCTGTGTTCTTAAAGATGACCTGGTCCAATTCCCTTATTTCACAAATGTGAAAATTATCTCAGAAAGATAAACTTGCCTATCATCACACAGCTAATTCCTGCTACTGTGAAAGATGGAACCTAGACCTCCTTATAATATTGCTCTAGACCTTAGAGTTCTATAACATACGTTTATATTGTGAAGAGTTTCCATTCTTCCTATTAGCAATAGCTTTTATGGGGATGTTCATGTTAAGCCTAGATTTTTGCTACGAATTTTTATGATCTTTGCTGAAGCAATAAGAGTATTACTTGCCCTTGAGCCCCCAGTTGTGTTAATGAGGATCCCTAGTTTCAACCTTTTGTTGAAACATCACAGAATGTAGGTGGAGATTATAGCACTTCCTTTTGCAGCGAGCCAACAATGCCAGAAGCACTACACAAAAGCCAAGCAGACGTTATCCCTGCCAGGTGGCTTGATATTGAAAAAAGAGAAAGAAATAATGTACTAGAAAAATTGGATGACTTAGGGAGCAGGGAAGAAGAAGAGATGAAAATTAAAATTGATAACATCATTTTGTGACTCATAGAGTCATTTTTCCTGGATCATATTTCAAACATTGCCCTTGTTAATTTTCCAATGAATATACAGATTTGAAAGCAAAGGAATCATGACCCAAAAGAACTAAGGTTCGACATGAATGTGAAGAATTGGGTTACACAGGGGAGGTGTTTCCAGTAGGGGATAAGACATACATGTAGAATAGAGGAAAGAAAGTAACTTAATAGTTAGATGGTCTCTGCTGCAATTCCAGATCTGCTCAGTGGGAGTGTATCATAGGGCCTAGCCAGGAAAACAGAAACCACTCTAGGTCTTTCAAACTCATGGCATTTAATAGAGGGAAATTATTACCCAAAATGACGAAAAGCCTGAGAAGCCAGTTAGGAGATGGAAGGCAATAGCAGAAAACTGTAACCACAACTACAGGTGATGAAACAACAGGAGGAAAGACATAACCAGAGCCCAGCATCTGGAGCTGTCCAGAAGCTGGAGTCAGTGAAGACAGCCTAGTGGGGGAGAGGATCATTGAAGGAGGAGCTTTCTTAAGGTAATTAGAACTCTAGATGGGACCCAACTACTCCACAGGAATGGAAACATCACAGGAGACACTGCAGGAAGGGGTGTGGAAGAGAAAGAGAGGGATGGGAAGAGAGAGAGGGGGAGAGAGAGAGAGAGAGACAGAGAGAGAGAGAGACAGAGAGAGAGAAAGAGAGAGAAACAGAGAGAGAGAGAGAAATTGTGGTTTTCCCTTCCCATATTGCAGTCTTCTGCTACTACCTCACATTGGCCAAACGTGCTAGGAATGAAGAGGAGAAGAGAGACAAGGAAATGCAGTTCTGTTGAAAAGAGAGCAAAAAAAGCAGGGAAAGAGCAAGAATGGATGAGGTTACTCAGTTAATTGACCAGCACAGGGCACAGTTAATAAAGTCTAACTCCAGAAGACTCACTGATCTCTAAGCCAGTCCTGACCGAAGCAAGTTTTACATAGGGTCTCCGTTACCATTTGTGGAACCTGGATTCATCCATCCTCCTTTCTAGAGCTTCTGAAGTAAGCTCAAAACTCATTGCCTATTCACCAAACTTTAGACTTCCCCTAAACAATCAAGGTATTTGGGACATTCATAAAGCTAATGTCCAGTTTACCACATGAGCCTTCTCTGAACCTACTATCTTCTTTTGAGACTTTGACAGCCTGTGAAGCTCATTAATTCCCTCTTCCAAGGGACATGAACAAGGCTTGCACCCCCAACTTTGGGCTAGAATATTGATCCAAAAAGGATTAATCATCTGGTGCCTCAGTGCAGCCACCTATTATATGTTCTATATCACCACTAGCAAGTTTCTCCAGGCTCTATGTTTCCACCCACCCACTGGACCTCCTTGATATAGTCAACAGCAGAATTTTCTATGAGTTGCCATACCCTGAGCTGTAGACTTTGTCTTAGGGGGCCAACAGAACCACTGTTTAGTTTCCTGGGCTTGGATTACCCATGGTCCACTAAGCAGTCACATTGAATTTTCCTTCTTTATCTCTCCCTCAGTAATTTGCCACTCACAAAAGGTGTTAACTAGCACAAAATAGTCAAAGGTATATGAGAATAAGAGTTGAAACAAAATTTCCTTTGGGAACTTGACCTTTTGCGCCTGGAGAGAATCCAAAAGGGTGTTATTGAAGTTTTCCAGTGGAGCACTCTCTTCATTACGCCAGGGTGCCACTCTGGAAATTTTAATGTAAGAGCAAAATTGTCAATAATCCTCTTGGCACTAAAGGTTGTGCTCTCTCTTTGAGGCTTCAAACAGCTCCTCTAGAGCAGACTCAGAGCTAAATGAAGAATAGGAACAAAATGTACCAAAACCCAAATTGATTCTGAGGACACGATCAGATTCTCAGTCATTTTCCTTGTCCGTGTGGCACTTTAAAGCTGAAGGTTAAGGGAAGGACTCCTGCTAAGCCCTGGCTGCATTAGTCATAGCGGCATGTCTTTGAGTGGTGACCACTCAAAGATAGCAAATTACGGATTTCTGCCTCTGCATGTAAACTGTCTCCGTACAACTAAGGAAACTAGATTGGAACTCATGTACCAAACACTTATTCTAGCCAACAATCTTTTAACTTCTGCCAAGACTTTTTTTTTTTTAACTAAAATAAAGTTGCTCGGGCTCCAAAAATAACATCTGTTGCTCAGAGTAACATTTTCAAACAACATAATAAATTGTACTTCCAGAAAATATACACTTTATGCTTCCCTAAGGGAACTCACAAATGGGTGATGTGGGATTCTCAACTCCTTCATTTCATGTACTGCCTGCCCTTGGGTAAGTTGTTTAGGTGGTACGGGTGGTGTTAAGACTCACCATGTGCAATTTACCTTCATTTACAGCATGTAGGGACTGGAGTAGCCTTAACTAACAACCCCCCACCAGATAAGCCTAGCAGATTAGCAGAATGAAGTTTTAAAAGGGAGTCATGGTGCCCTGGAGTAGGTACCAGGGAGAGCCAAAGAGGTTAAACAATCATATTAATAACTGTGACACTCCAAGTATGGCACATTTTTAAATTCCCTGAAAGTTAAATACTTTCTGAGATCAACTAATGGTCTCACTCTTAACTCTGAAACCTGCCAATCTTAGGATCTTATCCTCTCCAACTCTCCCTGTCAACCTTTTAGAGATGGAAGATGGGCTAAGCATGGATATGCTTGGATCACAATTGGCTTCATGACTGTGAGCTCCCCTGACCATTTCCTAGGTGTAGGTCACTAGTACAAGAGACTGGGAGAGGTTGTGCAGGTTATGTAAAATCATTACCACTACTGGAGATAATTCAAAACACTCATTTCTATATGCACAGGGTAAAGGACTTAACTCCATGAGAACCCTCATTTCTAATTTGAGAAGAAATTCCAAAGATATTTTTATTGTTATCAACTTCTTAAAAGCATGAGATATCCCTGCTGTCTGCCTTGGCCAGGATGTGGCTGCCAAGGGCAGAGTAGCAAGGAGGCCTAGATAGTAAGCCCAGGGTTTCTTCTAGAATGAAAGGTATTGAAAATAAATATCCCATCCTCATGGGCTTGCAAGATTTTTTAGAACTAGAACATAATATTCATACAATTAATCTAATTTAATCAAATTCCTTAATCCTATGAAGGTGTTATGCAAAAACAATGGGAAAATGTGAATTTCAGTGTCTCCTTTTTAACTTTGGGACTCTGGACAAGTCATCAAGGCTCTCTGAGCTTCAGTCTCATGAAGATTGATGATGATGATGATGAGGATGGCAGTGATGGTGGTGGTGGTGGTGGTGGTAGGGTGATGCCACTAGGACTGCTTACCTTCCCTAATGCATACATTATTTGAAATTCATGTCAGCATATATGAAATGACTTTATGGTAAGATGTGGTGCTTTGAAAGTATTTATTATTGTTGTTGCATTCATTGTTGTTGTTATTCAGAATGTTGTAGTCAATCACTACACTGCCTGACAAAGGGCTGGACTAGATCACTTTTAAGAACCTTCTTGACCCTAAGATTCAGTTTTGCTATATGTTCACGTGCTTTCTCATGTTCTAAGGTCAAAACATCAATGAAAATATGTCTTACAAGCAAGGCAGGTCTTATTAAGGAGACGATGCATAGGCAAGCCTTGGTGTAGAGGGTACATTTTCTTACCAAGTAAAGGGCATATATAAAAATTACTGAGGGCTAATCTGACTTGACCTTCCCAATTAAGCCTACCTGGAGGCCTGAGCAAACCAGAATGTCCCAGACACTAGACTTGGCCTGGGTTGAATGTGACTCTCTGCTGGGTTGCCCTGAGAGGAGTCCAGGCTCTAGACTGGCCCTTCCTCTTTGTTCTGTAGTGAATTTAAAGGGGATTTAGGTTCTGCATCGGAAAAACTCCACCCCGGCTCTAAGTCAATGCCTGCCTCTTCTGGACAAGTGGCTCTCAAAGTTCAGCATCAGCAGAATCACCTGGGGAGGGACTTGTTAACACCCAGATTGCTGGACCCTAGGCCAGGGTTTTTGATTCAGTGGGTCTAGGGTGAGGCATGAGAAACTGCATTTCCAAGATGATGCTGATGCTGCTGCTCTTAGGACCACGTGTTGAGAAGTAATGTTCGGGAGAAACCATCATATATTCTGGTATCTAAATTGACCCTCTATATATGCCAAAAAGACAGACAGTTTTGTGAGCTGTTTTTGACGGAAGCTGGAATGGAGATACTTTAAAAAAGATAGTAGTAGTGGGTGTTAACTTCAAAAATAGATAATCTAGTTATATAAATTACATCCAAATAAAGCATTCCTTTTTTTGCATAGACTTCCCTGTTTAACATTTCTAATAAAGACAAAAGAAATCATACTTTTTTGGATTAGTCATTTTTCCCATCTCTGGCTATTAAAAGTGAACAGTTTTAATTGGTTCTTTGCTCAAATTGAGGCAAAAGGCTTTCAGATTGGCGACACAGAGTTACAAATTGCCCTTTGAAAGTTGAATAATAATTGAGAACTATGGCCCTGAGAGAAGGTAACGTTAACTGTACACCTCAGTTTTTCCTTTCATTAGGCCTGCAAGTCTGGCTTATGATTGCCTCTCATCTAATTAACCAATTAAGCTTTTCACCTTTTGTTGTGACATTCAAATGTCCAAGGCTCTGTTTTAATAGGACATTCCGTCATCATAAAAATGTGTACAGTTCCCTACTTTCCAAAGAAGATTGCATTTCCTGAGATTAATGTGCTGTTTTCAAGTTCAGCATTAATGATTTGGATGTGGTCCCCTGTAGCTTTAATCACTCCCCACAAATAAGAGGTGAAGTATAAGCACCATTTAGCCTCTTCATCGCGGTCTGCCTTATTAGCAGGAGAGCAACACAACAGCGAGAGAGCTCTGCACTGAGTCTAAAGACAATTTCCATTCCAGCTCAAATGCTTACTGGTTCCAGGACCTTGAGGAAACCTTTTGACTCCCCAGAGGTTTTCAATTTTGAAATGGGGCCAATAACCTGTGCCTGGACTACTTCAGAGGGTTGTTTTGATGATCAAAATCAAAATGAGATAACACAAGTGACAGCACTTTGGAAATTCGTAAGTCTTAAAAGAGTCAAGATCTCCTTCTTCCTGGTGTCATGCTATGGGTACAGTGTATTCTCTGTGATGGATTGTTAGTTTGCCCTGGGCTGTGTCCGCAGGTTTCATTCCTGCTCCCAGCAAGCAGTTTCTCAAATGTGTGCTGCTGGTTCCTACTTGAAGACTGATGAGAAATGATGACAACTCCACATGAACTCTCTGTGATAATGCTAACATTTCTCTGCCACTGTAAAGGCAATAAAGTCATTTTCCAGCACATGATGTCTCTCAACCTTTATAACCCTGTGCAGTTAATATTATTTCCCCCAATTTGCAGATGAAGAAACAAAGATGCAGATTCTTATTGTCTTCTCAAGTACACAGTGAAGAGCAGAACCATTTCTTCTGGAAAACCAGATTTAAACAAATAGGTAGATAGGCAACTCAAGGGTATGGTCTGCTGATACACTAAAGGTTTTTTTGGTTTTTTTGTTTTTGTTTTTCTATTTTAATGACTCTGGGGGTGAAAGGTTGCAAATTAAGGGAATCCCAAGGTCAGAAAATAAAACAAGTTCTCATTGGTTTGCCAGTAAAATGAATGATAAGCGCAAACTTAAACCTACAAGATTGAAGAGATGAAGTTTAAATAGTAAGTTCTATAAGAGCCAACCATAAAAACAGATCGGTAGTGTTCCTTCTAACTATGCAGGGGAGTGATGGTTAATTTTATGCATTAACTTAACTGGATCACAGGATGCCCAGATATTTATCTAAACATTAGTTTGCGTGTGTCTGTGAGACTGTTTCCAGAGAGATTGGCATTTGAATTGACAGACTGAGTCAAGATTGCCCTGACCAATGCAGTTGGGTATCATCCAATCCTTTGAGGCCCGGACCAGAAGTCAAGAAGGAGGAAGGGAGAATTTGTCCCCTCTGCCTGACTGCTTGAGCTAAACATTGATCTCCTCTTCTTGGCACTTTGGGTTCTCAGGCCTCAGACACAGACTGGAATCTACAGCATCTGTGGACCTTTCCTGGGCCTCCAGTTTGCAGACAGCAGGTCTGCAAAATCCAATCAGTGGATCTGTGGAACTGTATAGCCTCTGTCATCCTGTGAGCCAGTTCCTCATAATAAATCTATTTACATGTATGTATGTATCTTATTGGTTCTGTTTCCCTAGAGAACCCTAATACAAGGGAATCCCTCTCAGATGTGTATAGAAATTTATTTTTATGAGTTTCTAGCCAGGCATTCATGTGACACCAATTCTTGGCCAGTACTAAACTTCGACACTTAATGATTAACCCACACTCTTTAGGGAGACCACAATGTGGGGACACATTAACAGAAGCCAAACACCACATAAGCAATGAAATAAGAAGGGCACACGTCATCTGCTAAAAATGTGTGTGTGTGTGTAAAATCAGGGATCAACAATGCATGAGTTCGGGAAGACCACATGATGAGACCTAGCTTACAAGGTATTTTGTATTTCTAATTGTTATAAAACCCGCCAGATTCAAAGTAAATGAGAAACACATATATAGAAATGGCACTCATAAATGAATTCAACTCTAAAGTGAATCAAACTTAAGACTATTTTAAAATAAAAGTGCAATTTTATTTAAATAAAACAAATGCTTTGAATTATTTTAAAATAAATATTAGAAGAGTGAACCCAAATGTAAACTATGGACTTGGGTGATAATGATGTGCAATGTAGGTTCATAATTAACTGTAAGAAATTTACTACTCTGGTACAGGAGGTGGATGGTGGGGTAGTCTGGGTGTGTGTAGGGGGCGGGGAGTGAGAGGACAGAGGGCATATGGGAACTCTCTACTTTCTGCTCAGTTTAGCCCTGAACCTAAAACTGTCCTAAAAAATAGAGTATTTTTTTTTTAAAGAAAGAAATTAATTTTTTAAAAGCACATTTTCTGGAGTTGTGATCTTCAGGGTTACTGCTAGCAACCCCATTTTACAAACATGCAGAGGCCAGTGGCTGCCAATCTCTGAGTATTAATATGTTGGTCTGGAGAATAGACTCTGTTTACCTTTTGGATCCAGACTTTGGTTCTGAACGAACATATTTTGCAGAACATGCAATGGGCAGCCGAGCTTGAGGAAGGCTGCAGAATTCTGCAGTGTGAAGGCACACTGAGCAGAGATGGCATTTCCAGTTTTCACAGCAGATGCCACAGCTCTTGCATATACTCTATCTCCTTCTAACTTAAGTTCGCAAAAGGTAAAATCACCCTAAACAACCGCTTTTAAAAATCTAAATCACTTTCCTAAAAACCAGAGGAAATGAAAATCACAGTTAATATAAAACCAACTGCTAATACTTCCTCTTCTACTACGTGACTGTGTGCATAAATAAAGTTCTGCAGACAATTCAAGGAAGCTTTAGAAAATCCCAGGTATCTACATAGGTTATTGTTCTCTTTGATTTACCAATAGGGAGACTTTAATTGGTGCATTTATTGTGTTTATCACTGTAGTAACATGAATGACAATTTTCAGGTCTCTGGCTTACAAGGATCACTGCAGCGCGATGCCACTGTCTTCCTTCAGGATGTGCCCACGTGCTGTGGGATGTGTGCATCCACCCGTTTAGGAGGTCGTAATCAAAACTGGTGGTCAGAGCTGGTGTTGGACCTTCCTACTGCACAAGCATGAGTTGATTAATAGCATTAATTTTTACTCCATCTTGTGGTCTTCTGATTTTTCCCCACATATCAGTACCTTGAATTTACAGTACGATTAGTAGACTTTGAACAAATATTTTAACTGAATGACTAATTGAATAAATGACGTAATTAACACAAGGTGAGTTCGGGGACCAAATAGTTTGGATGATTTACAAGGTTTATGAAAGAGCTGCAGATAAGGCTGGACTGTGGATTGGAGATAGAGTGTAGTATATCCTGAATGCCCAGCTGAGGAGGTGGGAGGAGAGGAGCCTCCAAAGGTTTCTGAGTGGGGCGGGAGCACAATAAAAGCACGCTTTAGTACAACTGTGATTAGAAGTCATGAGTCAAAGTAAATATCTGAGAGACATACTTAAAAAACAATTTTCTTATTTTTCATATTGTTAATGAATTATTTTTAAATGGGTTTTAAGTTAACCTGAAAAGGTCTTGAAATTTCAATAAAATTAAAACATTCCATTTCCCAGAGCTCATGCAAAAGAATAGTTCATAAGTGATGTATTTCCAAGGAAAAGAACATTGACATACACTCTGACTACATGCTCCCTAAAATAATAGAGGTTACTGGTTAAACATATTAATAACAAGAATCATACTAATAATTAATAAGCTTATGTGTAGTTCTCTGACTTTTTTGAAATAATTTAAACATGTGTAAGACCTAACATTTTTACTTGTTCTTTAAAGCTACATACAGCTTTTTAAAAAGAGCTTTATTAAAGAGATATAATTAACATATCATGAAATTCAGCCATTTAAGTGTACAATTCAATGTTTTTAGTATATTTGCAGAGTTGTACAACCATCAACACAGTCTGATTTTAGAATATTTTCATCACCAAAAAGAAACCCCATATGCATTAGCAGTCAATTCTCACTCCACGCCGATCCATCCCCAGCCCTAGGCAACTTAGTCTTTCTGTGTCTATAGATTCGCTTATGCTGGACATTTCATTAAAATGGCATCATACAATATGTGGTCTTTTATGACTGGTTTATTTCACTTAGCATAATGTTTTAAAGATTCATCCATGTAATAGCATGTTTGAGTATGTATTTCTTTTCATACTGAATAATATTCCATTATATGAATATGCTATTTTTTTAACCATACATTCATTTATGGACATTTGGGTTGTTTTTATTTTGGGCTATTATCAATAATTCTCCTAGAAACTTAAATGCACAAGATTTTATGTAGGCAAATTTTTTCTTTCTATTGGATATATATCTAGAAGCAGAATTGCTTGGTCATCTGGTAACTCCATGTTTTACATTTTTAGGAGCTGCCAAACTATTTTCCAAAATAGCTACACTATTTTACATTCCTATCAACATTATTTGAGAGTTGCAATTTACCACATCCTTGCCAATGTTTGTTACTATTTTTAACTAAAATCTATCCTAGTGGGTGCAGGTGGTATCACATTGTGGATCACATTGTGGTTTTGATTTGCATTTCCCTAATGGCTAATCAATGTGAACATCTTTTTATGTGCTTATTGTTCATTGTATATCTTCTGTGGATAAATATCTATTCAAATCCCTTGTCCATTTTTAATTAGGTTATTCATCTTTTTATTATGAGTGTGAGCATTCTTCATAAATTCTGGCTACAAATCCCTTCTCATATATTTGATTTGAATGTGTTTTCTTCCATTCAGTGAGTTTTTCTTTTACTTCCTTTGGTAATGTCCTTTAATGCATAAAAAGTTTCCAATTTTCATAAAGTTCAATTTATCAATTTTTTCTTTTGTCACTTATGCTTTTTGTGTTATATCTATAAAAACCGCTGCCTAACCCAAAGTCACAAACACTCTTAGGTTTTATTCTAAGAATTTATCATTGTAGCTCTTATTTTTAGGTCTATGATCCATTTTGAGTTAAATTTTGCAGATAGTGTGAGGTACAGGTCCAAATTCATTCTTCTGCATGCAGTTATCCCAGAACCATTTGTTGGAAGTACTTTTCTTTCTCTACTAAATCGTGTTGGTACCTCTGTCAAGGATCAATTCTTCATAAATATATGGGTTTATTTCTGGGCTGTCAATTCTATTCTGTTGATCTATATACCTATCATTGTGCCACTACCATACTGTTTTGATTAATGTAGCTTTTATAATGAGTTTTAAAATCAGGGAATATGAGTGTGCAAGTTTGTTCCTCTTTTTCAAGATTGTTTAGTTATTCTGAGTCCATTACATTTCCATATAAATTTTAAGATCAGCTTGTGAATTTCAGCAAAAATTCCAGATAAAAATTTTTACAGGGATTGCAATGAATCTGTAGATCAGTTTGAGGAATACTCCCATCTTGTCATCTTAACAATATTAATTCCTCCAATTCATAAATAAATATGGATTTTTCCCTTATTTCAGTCCTTTAAAATTTATTTCAGTAATATTTTATACTTTTCGTTGTACAAGTATGACATTGTTAAATTTATAACTATTTTATTCTTTTTATGCTATTGTTAATAAAATTGTTTTCTTAATTTCATTTTTAATGTTTCATTGTTAGTATATAGAAATATAATACAGTTTTGTAAATATCTTGCATCTTGAAACCCTGATAAACTCATTTACAATTTTTATTGAATTCCTGAATATTTTCTATATACATGATGATGTTGTCTGCAAATAGTTGTTTTACTTTTTCCTTTGTAATATGGATACCTTTTATTTAAAAATACTTTTATTCTGCCTTTTATATTTATCTATGCAGTTACCTTTACTAGTGCTCTTTATTTATTCACGTGGAGTCAAGCACTCCCTATTGTCCTTTCAATTCCATATGACAGATTCCTTTTAATACGTTTTGTAAGGTAGTCTTGATAGAGACAAATTCTCTCAGTTTCTGTTTGTCTGGCAGTGCTTAATTTTTCCTTCATTTTGACATATAGTTTTGCTGGATGTGAAATTCTTCTATTATAGTCTTTTTCTTTCAGCACTTTAGATACATCAGCCCCAATAAAAAGGAATTTGAGGGAAAAAAATAGATATGTCATCCACCGCCTTCTGGCCTATGTAGTTTCTGATGAGAAGCTAATTATTAATCTTAATGAAGATTCTTTACACATGACAGATCATTTTCCCTTGTTGCTTTTAAGATTCTTTGTCTTTATCTTTTGAAAATTTGACTATAATAATGTATAGATATGGATCTCCTTGAATTTATTCTACTTGGAGTTTGTTGAGCTCATATATATATATTTAATCAAACTTAGGCAGCTTTGGGCCATAATTTTTTTTCTTTTCTTTTCTTTCTTTTTTGAGATGGAGTCTTGCTCAGTCGCCCAGGCTGGAGTGCAGTGGCGCGATCTCGGCTCACTGCAAGCTCCGCCTCCCGGGTTCACGCCATTCTCCTGCCTCAGCCTCCTGAGTAGCTGGGACTACAGGCGCCCACTGCCACGCCTGGCTACTTTTTTGCATTTTTTAGTAGAGAAGGGGTTTCACCGTGTTAGCCAGGATGGTCTCGATCTCCTGACCTTGTGATCCGCCCGCCTCAGCCTCCCAAAGTGCTGGGATTACAGGCGTGAGCCACCGCGCCCAGCCCATAATTTTTTCAAGTAGTCATTCTGCTTCTTTCTTTCCTCTATTCTCACATTCCAATTACACATACACATTTATATACTTGATGGTCTCACAGATCTCTGAAGCTCTGTTTATTTTTCCTTTCTGTTTCTCACAATGGATAATATCAATTGATCTACATTAAAGTTCATCAATTTTTTCCTCCTGTCAGCTAAAATCTGCTCTTGGGCCCCTCTGGTGCATTTTTCATTTTAGCTCTACTACTTTTCAATACCAGAATTTCTATTTTTTAAAGTAATTTTATCTCTTTATTGATATTCTCTGTTTGGTGATATATTGTTGTCATACTTTCCTTGAATTATTTTCTTGTTTTCTATTAGTTCTTTAAACACATTTATAAAAGCTGATTTAAAATCTTTGTCTATTAACTCTAAGATTTGGGATCCCTCAGGGACAGTTTCCATTGACTCCTATTTTCCTGTGAATGGATAATTCTTTCTTGCTTTTTTATGTGTCTCATAATTTTTTGTTGAAAATTGGACGTTTTAAATAATATAATGTGGCAACTCTGGAAATCAGATCAACCCCTCCCAACCAAGTTGTGTGTGTGTGTGTGTGTGTGTGTGGTTGCTATCATTTTGTTGTATTTGTTGTTGTTTGTTTGTTTTGTAACTTTCCTAAGCTAATCCTGTAAAGTCTGTATTCTTCATAGTGTGTAACCACAGCTCTGTTCAGTTACCTTGTTAATCAGCTAATGCTTGGTCAGAGATTTCTTAAATGCCTCCAAAAATTAAATCTTTCAACCTTTACTCTCAGGCTGTGTGTGTGTGTGTGTGTGTGTGTGTGTGTGTGTGTGTGTGTGTGTGTTGGGGCATGCTTTCCATGTTCAGGCAGCCAGTTTACAAACTCTACCCTAGACTTCATTTCCTGCTTGCACAGGGCTTCAAGATCAGCCAAAGGTTAGAGACTGGGTCTCTTAACATTTCCCGGGCTTTTTCCAGGTCTTTCCTGGGCATACACACAATCTTGCATGTAAGTGCAGCCATATAGAACCCCAGGAATATCTTTGAGCTTTTGAAAAGCCCCAGGGACATCTCATTTCCCTTATCTACTTTTTAAGTTTCTGGCCAAGCTCTTGTTTCTCTCTCATGTTAAGTAATTACCACTAATTGTTTTTGAAAAATTCCCTGGGGATAGGGCTTTTCCTTTAACATGTGTTGTGAATCAGATCAAATAACAACTGCTCCTTTTGAGTGGGCTTTTCCAGAGGCTGTGAGATAGGTCAAACAGTGACAGTGCTCTGCAGATAGAACATTCTGTGGAGTTACAAACCCCATCTGCCCCTCCAGTGGCTGCACAGCTGCGGTTTCTCATAGCTACTATGATTGTGAGGCTGCTGATTTTCCAGGCTACTGCAGCGCTGGGGAAAGAGTGATAATAGCAGATCAAGTTAAAGTACCACAAACTCTGCAATTCTTAATGAGGTTCAGCAGTTTTTCCTGAATAAGCACTTTTCAGATTGTTACGAGACTTTGTTAATTTCTAGAAGTCTAAAACGTTGTGTTTTCATGGCTTAGTGTGCCAGTGTTTTCATGGTTTTTATGGCAGGGCAAGTTATAGAGTCCTCATTCTGCCATTCCAGAAGTTTCTTACTAATATTATTGTTAAAGGAAAACAAAGTTTAATTGAAGATTTTCATACATTATAAATGATTCTTCATCTTTATTTTCTTTTTCTTCTTTTTTTTTTGAGACGGAGTCTTGCTCTGTCGCCCAGGCTGGAGTGCAGTGGCATAATCTTGGCTCACTGCAAGCTCCACCTCCTGGGTTTACACCATTCTCCTGCCTCAGCCTCCTGAGTAGCTGGGACTACAGGTGCCCACCACCACGCCTGGCTAATTTTTTCTATTTTTTAGTAGAGACGGGGTTTCACCGTATTAGCCAGGATGGTCTCGATCTCCTGACCTCGTGATCCACCCGCCTCAACCTCCCAAAGTGCTGGGATTACAGGCGTGAGCCACTGCGCCCGGCTTATCTTTATTTTCAACTATTTTATTTAGGCAATTGCATATTGTAGTTCAAATTTCAATATTAATTTACAAAGTGTGACAGAAGCCTACAGTTTCCTAGTTTCTTTCAGCACCTTCTTCGTATCAGGTATTTCCTCATGTTATATAGAGGGCTGAATCTCCCAAGTAACTCTCCTTTTTATTCCCCTTAATTTGGTTTTGCTTTTCTTACCATGTGGTACCCAGAGCCAGACATATTATTTTTTATGTAATCAGATCTTTGCAGGCCATAGGAAGGCTTTCACATTTCCCCTGTCAAGGGTTTTATGTTTTTATTGCTGTTGTTTGTTAGCGAACACACTTGACTGAGTATTTAAACCTAACCAGATTCAAATCAACTTGAAGCAAGACACAAGATAATAGAAATTGTAAGATAAATGCTGAATAGGTTGTTTTTTATCTTTTGGAGTTTGGGGACTTGGGTTCAGTGAGATCTGAAAATACCCAGAGGACTAGCAAAATACCAAAGCACACAAATTTACTTGGTATTTTATTTTGTTATTCTTTAAAACTATTTTATGAAATTTATTTAAAGTAGATTAACAAAATATTTCTTCTTCCATTGTGAAATGCATTACTTTCAAGTATCTTTCTGATATTTGGTAAAAGAGCTCATTCTTTCCTGTTAACTAGCCACACATACACCCTTTTAAATATTTTAAATATCAATAATACAAAAAGGGAAAATACACTTATTTGGCCATTAAACCTTTCTGGCATCTTATTAAAATCTTATCATAAGGCATGAAAATCATTGATTTTATTGAAGATGTCCTCACTCAGTTCATCTATATCTAAGTGATATGCAGTATGCATAATCCTTTGTCAACATTCAAATAAATTTAAGACCATATTTTAGCATGATAAGTTCTACTTTCTTAAAAATTGTACAATTTATGGCCGGGCGCTGTGGCTCACACCTGTAATCTGAGCACTTTGGGAGGCCGAGGCGGTCAGATCACCAGAGGTCAAGAGTTTGAGACCAGCCTGACCAATATGGCAAAACCCTGTCTCTACTAAAATTACAAAAATTCACTGAATGTGGTGGTACATGCCTGTAGTCCCAGCTACATGGCAGGCTGAGGCAGGAATATCACTTGAACCCAGGAGGTAGAGGTTGCAGTGAGCTGAGATCACACCATTGCACTCCAGTCTGGGTGACAGAACGAGACTCTGCCTCAAAGAAAAAAATTTTTACAATTCATACAGAGCAATTTTCCCACTATAATTTAGCCACGTTATTTATGATGTTCATCTGAAATTCATGCCATTGCTTAATAGAATACCTCAAAGTCTCTCTGATAAATTCAGTAGCTCCACATTTGAGCATGAAAAGCAGCAGAAATCATCCAAGTACATTTTAAAACTGAAGACAACTAAACTGTCAGTTTAAAGGAACACTTGTTATCAAACTTCTATCTTACAAAACATTTAGGCTTCACCTAAAAATCTACAGCAAAGACCAAAACATTGTTTTGACAGAGTCTAAGATGAACATGAGGAATAAAGAAACAAGAGAAAACATGAAAAACTAAAATTGATATATCTCTGGTTCCCTCTCTTTTTTTTTTTAACCTGTATGACTTATTAAATAATTGTTGCCATTTATAACAAGGATACTATACTTTTCTATTTCTAGTGTTAACCAGAGGCACAAAGCACACAGAAACGGGGAGCTGGATGCATACATTTACATATTTAAATTTTATAATCCCTAGATCTCTACTTTTTAGCTTCTTTCTCAAATGGATTGAAACCCTTCCCTGGATGACTGATGGAACAGAAAGGAGTTTTATTCCTAAAGGGGAGTAAGAAAGTAGAAAGCTATGTGCTATAATGGAGGTGTACTTTGCAATTCTTTCATTGTGAATATATGTTAACAACTTGATTCTATAATGGAATAACTTCAAGAGTAGCTCTAAGCTCTCTACAAAATGGCTAACTATATTCTTCTTATTCATTTCAACCGTTCTTCTAAGTAAAACACGTGACATTTTCACCCCCACTTAAAATGGCAGCATTGAGTTTTCCTACAATATTCATTATTATATATGTCTCTGAGCCTCTGTTAAAAATATGAATATGGAACCTTGGCACTAATGAATGAGCTTGATCTATACGATGCAAAAGGTATCAGAAATAATCAGTACACTATCTAGGGAGAAGTCCAAGACAATATCCATTTGGTTTTCTTCCTTTATAATTTTATAGACTTATTTTTTTATTTGGTGAGAGAAGATTCTTTGCATTCAGAGTGGCCTAGATTTGAGTTTCAGGTTTATCTCTTACTAACTGTGAGAACTTATGCGAGTTACTTCCATGTACTAAAATATACTGAGTCTCAATTTCCTCATCTGTAAAATACGGATAATAAAACCTGTTGGCAGGACCAAATCATAAATATAAATTAAATGACTGCATTGAAAGGAGAGTTTGACTCCTACGAACCTCTAAGACATTCATTGCACAGCAACAACCTCCAAGTTTCTCAATGTATATAGAGATTCAGTAAAAGGACTGTCTCATTAGAGATGTGAAAAAACGTTTTCCTGAAGAGATTACCCCATCAATATAAAATTATTTTATTTTCTGTAGTTACAACTGTGTTAAAAATTACATCAACTCTTTGTTGTAGGAAGTGAGCATTTAAAGTAAAAGTTTCTTAATTGTCAATACCTTGTATTGAAATCCTAACCTAGTACTTTCTCCAGCTGTTCTGCTGCTTAGAACAGATCGTTTCCCCATGCCCCAGTTAAAGATTTCAGGCATCAGATACACAGAAATTAAAGAAAGAAGGGAAGGGAAGGAGAAGCGCAAGAGAGAATGTATGTTTTGAGGGTAAGGGAGGGAAATGGGTAGTAGCAATGTGTGTATATGTGTGTAGCGGAGGTGCTGGTAAGAGTGGCTACTTCTCAACTATCTGAGGATGAAACTAAATCTCTCTATTGTCTTTTAATTCACATAATCCCTTCTGAAGACAGATGTGTTTTTCTTTCCTTATGTTATCAGGGTCACTTTTTGCAATCTCAAAAGCAGTTCAAAACCAAAGGATGTCAAAAGCCAGTGCAGTTTGGAGGAAGTCTGAAACCCAGGGCTCTGCACTGCTTGTCTCTTTCTAAATTGAAGTGCAGAACTGCATTAAGGTTGTTGCCATCAATCACTGTTCAAGTCCAGGATAAAAGATCTGTACCTACTAGAAAGCAATCTCCCACCCCACAGTGCTGCAATCAAGTGTATAAATTTTGTGAATTTCTACCAAAGCTTTCTAAAGTATCTGGCTTATGCCCCTGATTGTATTATCTTCCATGTGTAGGTTATATCTTTCCCCCAAAAATTGTTAGGAAACATTTGCTTACTGCCATGTGACATCTAAAAATATAAAGACATTAAGAGATGTGAGAAAATGCCTACGGGTTTTCGTATTCCAATTGCCATCCCCGAAAGCCACAACAGAGTGATTCACTGCTTTTCATGGAGAAAATTACCAATCAACAGAGAAAGAAAAAGGAGACACTGAGGGATATAGTGTGGGCAGCTCTAGTTATAGTCATTCATTATCACAGCTTGTATACTGCACAGTGGGCGCTTCAAAAGATCACAGCTGGACTTTGCATGAAGCACATGTTACAGGATATCGCAAGCTGGGTCCCAGATCATCTGGGTCAGGGGCCAGGCCAAAGTTGTAATGAAAAGCATTACAAGTTTAGTAGTTTTCAGAAGAAGGACGAAGAAGAGATATAAAATTCACACATATGAACCTATTTGGGAGAAACTTGATGGAGGAAAATGAAAGAAAAAAAAACATGGAACAAGATCATTCCTAGTTAGAAATTTAACTTTTTTAAACCAGGAAAACCAAGGAATGCAATAGAATAGTGTCCATTTAAACAGAGAAGAATATGACTCCATAAGCAAGGCCTTGGAATTTTGCTGCAAAGGGCTGACATATGTAGTGAGCAAAGATCAGAATTACAAAATAAAAAATAAAAATGTAGCCCTATTTCCACGCTGAAGTGAACTGACAAGCCATACCCACTATGTGCCTGGGAGTCCCTGTCTTGGGTCATTCAGTCTCCCAGAACTGTCCACAATCCAGTGGACAGTTTCCTTCTCACCTTGGAGAGGTGGGGAGAGCTGGGGTCCTGAGTTGAAAGGCTTGAGCTACTGGCAATGGCTCTGACATGAAAACGAGCCCTATCTCTCCGTACAGGCCCCACAGCCAAGCTTCCGGCAAGCAGTAGCTCTGGGTACTGTAGCCAAGAACGATCAAAAGCAAAACCCCAAGTCCATGAGGCAGATCTAATACATCATCCACAGCACCCTTGGAGGCGCAGACTTGGAGATGGAAGTGCACTGGCTGAAGTCAATAGGGACGAGGTAGAGCCCTTTTACCTGCTAGAAACTTGTGATCCTGAATGCTGATTTGTCCCGTGCACTACCGATAAAGAGATCTCTGAAATGGATCTGTCTGCCCCACTCATACGCTAAAAGCCTCATTCCTGACTCCACGGGTCTGTATCTCCCAGCTTTGTGAGTAGGAAGCAGAATTTTTCGAATGCTCTTGCTCCAAACTGGGGAGTAAGACCACACAGCCAGGTGGCTTCTAGCTTGGCATCCCCATGAGTTGCGAAGATATTTCATATGCTTTCAGATTCAATTCGTCTCACATGTACAAATGATTAATAGCAGCAATTCTATTGCATCCAGATATCCATTTTTCCAGTTGTTTCCCACCCCCCTCCCCTCGCCATGGAAATGTCATTTTAGCCACTAAGAAACCAAACACAGACATCGATAGCTTTAAAACTCTGTTTTTGGTTCACCTTCTCTGGTATCATTTGGAGTAAGCACAGCACACAACATTGCAGCAGTCCAAAGAAAGTCCTCCACCAGCCCTGGATAATGGAGGCCCTTGGAGAGACTGATAATGACTGAGTCATGGGGATTTAACCCAGAAATCCAACAGCCAGCAAGCTAGTCTTCTTCATCTTGAAAAATCTTAATAATCCAAACAATATGTGAAATATTAAGCTAGAGCACTTTCATGAAATTCCATATCTAATTCAGAAACTGGCATGGGATTTCTTTCTTTGTTTGTGTTCACAAATACCCCATTCATCAAGATTGCTAATGGCTGGGCTTTGCAGACTTAAAATGTGAGAAACGAGATATTGTAAGACGACAGTGTTGGCAGTCTGGGCTGCTAAGTTTCAAACCCTGGCCCTGCCACTTACTAGTTACGTAACCTTGGATATCATGCTTAACCTCCCTCTCCTCCATTTCTCCGTCTGTAAGCGGAGATAATGTTAGTTATTTCATAGGATTGTTATGAGAATTAATCACTACATGTAAATTGTTTAGAATAATCTGTGGACATCATAGGAGTTCAATAAATGTAGATACTATTATGTCTGGGTGAATCTTCTCTCCATTTATAGAGGAAGAAGGCAAACGACTAAAGCCTGCTGGGGTGTTGACGTTTATATTGATGAGAAGAGAGTAAAGAGTGGAGAAAAGAAAGTAGAAGTGATGTCACACATAGAACCAAGTGGAAAATACCTGCAGGGCATTGCAAGAGGGTGACTGCAGGGCTTTGCTATTCACAGAGCAAACTCTGGGAGTATGCCATTGCAACCACTGACCACTGGCCGGAGCCATTTGGAAATTCAGTCATTTTCTCTCTCTCGGACTTTGAAGAATTAAATCACTGTTCACAAGACAATCGTATCTCAGAAAAAGAAGAAGAAAGTAATACTAAATGAATTAACTTTTTTTTTTTTTGAGACGGAGTTTCGCTGTTGTTGCCCAGGCTGGAGTGCAATGGCATGATCTCGGTTCCCTGTGCCTCCGCCTCCCAGGTTCAAGTGATTCTCCTGCCTCAGCCTCCCGAGTAGCTGGGATTACAGGCATGTGCCACCACGCCCAGCTAATTTTGTATTTTTGGTAGAGGCGGGGTTTCTCCACGTTGGTCAGGCTGGTCTCAAACTCCTGGCCGCAGGTGATCCGCCCGTCTCAGCCTCCCAAAGTGTTCGGATTATAGGTGTGAGCCACCGCGCCCGGCCCTCTAATTAACTTTTAAAAGATCTCCTGGATTCTTACTAAAATAACTCTCCATCCTCACCAAATATCTCCTCCCAGGTCTTAGCCATAATGGGACCAAGGGGCCACTGTTAGCTAGGAAGACTTTCAAAGGTTAAAAATAATCGAATATTGACTCAAAGACATACTATCACATTATAAAGTACAGGTCTTATTTTTTCTCATCTAAAACAATTAAAAATTTCTATAAGTCTAAAAAAGATGAGCCAATTGTTATGTAATAGCAATTGTTAAATTGCAAAACATATGCTTTCCACATATTCTTGTTGATTCTGGAATGACATCAACGTAAAGTGATATAAAGTGTTCATCTTTACATTCTGACTTAACAATAATAATTTTTACTCCCTGACGATCTCAAAATACTTAACAGCCATTATCTAACTAAGAAGGTATTAAGCCACGTATTGTGGCTTAAGACTATTATCCCAGCACTTGGGGAGGCTGAGGCAACTGGATGGCTTAAGGCCAGGAGTTTGAAACCAGCATGGGCAAAATAGGGAGACCTTGTTTCTACAAAAAAAAAAAAATTAAAACACTAGCTGGGCATGGTGATGTGTGCCTGTGATTGGTCCCAGCTCCTGAAAGGCTAAAAATGAGAAAATCCATTAAGCCCAGGAGCTTGAGGATGCAGTCAGCCATGATTGCACCACTGTGCTCCAGCCTGGGCAACAGAGAACTTGTCTGAAAAACAAAAACAAAAACAAAAAACACAAAAGAAAGTATTAACGGGAGATTTTTATGCAAATATTATAAAAAGTTGGAGCAGAAAATATGGGGATGTAAGATCTAAATTGTGATAAATCTTTGAAACGTAATAATAATAACTCATTATTATATTGTCTTTAATGGTTTAGAATATATCTTCCCATGCATTATATCATTTAAATTTTAACATAAACCTCTAAGATAGGTGGATAAACATATAATAATCTGTAATCAAGAAAGCTCCAGAATATTGAAATTGAGTAATCAATTTAGTTTCAATTTTAAAAAGTAAATGCAAAATTAAAATAATTTTGTATATAAATTCAAAACTTTGTAATCTTCCTGAAATGTATATTAGTAAAGAAAAGCATTTCTTTTTTTCAGATAAAAAAAGGCATTTATCTCAATTTTTAGTGAAAGAAAATCAGCGGAGACATGAAATGCAGTATTCAATCGAAGCTTCTAGTTCAGGTGTACAATTTTTAACCCAGGACGAATATTTTCCCTCACGTTATGTAAAGTTTTATGCCTACAACATCTTATTTTACAATCTGTCATTCCGAGATATTAGGAAGCTATTACGGCATTTTCTTTAAATAAATGATCTCCATATATCATTTAAGAAAAATAATTTTATTGTACTTTGTTCCAAATCCAGGAAAAGCACAGCTTTTACACAGGCCCATAAATAGCATGGAAAACAAAGGTCTTCCAAATTTACCCTAAACTTACTTGTTTCAGGGTTAACCTGTCATGAACCCAGCTGGGAGTAGTCCCCAGTCTCATCAGAACTATGTATCTTTTCATCTTCCATAAAGAGTAGAATGAGGAGCCTATAAACAAACACTTAATATCTCTGTTTGCCCATCGAAGTTTCGCAGGAAGCCAGATAATCTTTCTAAAAGTAAAACGTGTGATGCGAATTTATGGAAATTCATTCTACATCATTGTCACTCTCCAGGACACATCAAACCCAGTGACACTCAGGAGTCAGAATGTGATGGTGAACACAAATCAGAGAAGGGAAGAAATCAATTACTTAATGTCTTTATGTCCATTTCCTCGTTTACACCACTAGTCTCCAAAGATATAGAAGAAAATATTCAAACTTCTATTTTTGTTATTTTAATCTCATTCTTCCAAAATGTCTACATTTTATATTTTTTATAATGTGAATAATATATTAATACAGTAGTGACAGGCAGTAAATCCAAATGAACCTAGTTGAAACAAGAGGGAGAATATTCAATATTCCTTTGTATATGAGAGCAGTCTTGCAAGGAAGAAGGACTTTTTTATACTCAAATGGATGTATTCTGCTTTTCGAAACT
This sequence comes from Macaca fascicularis, assembly GCF_037993035.2. Taxonomy (NCBI): domain Eukaryota; kingdom Metazoa; phylum Chordata; class Mammalia; order Primates; family Cercopithecidae; genus Macaca; species Macaca fascicularis. Next base: position 17,980,268 of record NC_088385.1, read on the forward strand.
GGCTTGCTTCTTAAGGAAAAAAAAAAAAAAAAGAAATATGACCAGTGAAAAATTTTCTAGAGAATATGTGATAAACCACAATGTCTGAAATTTCTAAATCCAGTAAAGTTTCCCCTGACTTATGCTACGTGATCAGGATGAGTCTCATTTATCAGGAATTCACTGAGATCCGGATCATGATTACAGGCTGTAAACCTGGGAACACAATATGTTTGAAGTGATGAATTCAATAGCGTCCGATGACAGCAAATCATAACGACAGAAGGTGTGTCATAAAATCAGTCAGAGACGAATTGTGAAAAATGAATATTGCCAAGTCAGCTTGTGGGAAATTATGTGATTTTCCCTGTATTTCTAACATTTTAAGAAGGTCAACCTTCAGGAGTCCTTTCAGAATCTGAACTGAGGTACTTAGGAGGTCTCTCATAGATTCCATAATTTGAAATACCACAAGAAAGAATGGGGGCAGGCATAGAGAAGGACATTCTATTTTCCTGTAATTTTATTTTCCCTTAACCTAATAAAACACTCCAATGGAAAGTGACAAAAAAACAGCTCCAGTAATTTGTCAAACGCAGACTAGGAACTGCATAAATAGCCTCAATATGGTTCCGCCAGAATTGACTTCATTCCTGCGCAGGCAAGATCTCAGGGACAGGTGCAGACCCCCAATTTTTTTTTCTGATGGCTATGTTTATATTAAATAATATTCATTCTCCCTGAAGTACTTAATCTTAGATTAATTGCCACAATTGCCAGAATACACATAAGTTGGACCCAAATTCTGCCATGTTTCAACAACTAGAATATAGAACACGAAATATTTAGTTCCTTTGCTGCTGTGATATCAATCTCATATCAATCCTCTTTCACATATTCTTAACCGTGGCCTAGACGTCAAGATTTTTAATGCTCTCACATAATTGTAATGTGCACCCTAAAACTGAGAATCAATGGACAGGGGACTCAGAAACTCACAGAGAAGATCTTTAGGGAGCTTGCAATGTGATTCAGAGCAGAGTGGCCATCTGCTCTTAGAATCCCTCACTCCCCTGGATCTCCTGGAATGCCCCTACCTCCCGCTAGGTGAAGACACCTCAGTTAGTGTCAAGAAATGCTCCAACCTGTATGAAAGTAATTGTGTCATTTTTTAGCAACAGTAGGGTATTTTAAGGGAAAATTCTGAGGTTGGGCTCTCTGGGGGAAAATAATTATTTTAAACTCTTTCCCATATTATCAGGTTATGGCCCTAGACACCAGGGTCTACTAGAGAGGGAAAGGTAGGAGGAGGGTGAGGATCAAAAACTATGCTCACTACCTGGGTGATGAGACCATTTGTACACCAAACTTCAGCGACATGCAATTTACCCATATAACAAACCTGCATGTGTACCCCCTAAACAAAAACAAAAGTTGAAAAGAAAAAAAATTAATACAAAACATAAATTTGATAAAACACTAGTAAGGCTGATGAGAAAAAAGAACAGAAGAAAAAACTTAAGAATTTGAGGAATGACTACAGATAGAGTAGATATTTATACAATGATTTGAGAATACTATGAAGCAAATTATGCCAACATATATTAAGATATAAAAATGGGCAATATTTTAGAAAAATATAACATCAAAAATTGAACTGAGAAAACCTGGAAAACTGTTTTTTCAATGACCAATGACCATTAAAAAGTTGAACATACGAGACTTAGAAAAATGTTTTAGTAAATCTTAGAGGAATAGATAAGCTTTCTCTTATATACATTATTTCAGAGGATACCCAAATAGCTATACAAATTATATTTAAAAATACATTATATTTTAGATTATATAAAAATCAGTAGCATGATGATATCAGGAAGTGAAATTACTTATTTTTTTCCTGTTCAGCATTTATAGCATTTCATTTTGTCTGGATGTTTGCTGGGCCATGTGCTCCAGTCAAAGATTAACCTTTGTAGGAAAAACATTAAAAAATTAAAAATGCACATTTAATTCTAATGTTTTAAATCTTCTCTACTCAAAAGAGGTTAAAATGAAGATAAAAATTAGTTTATATCAATCTAATATATTATTTAGATAGTCTGGCTTTGAGTCAAAGAGATGAGGAGGAAGAGAAGAAGAGCAAGGAGGAGAGGAAGAGAAGAGGAGGAGGAAGAAGAGAAGGTGGCAGAAGAGAAGGAGGAAGAGAAAAAGGAGGAGAAGAAAACGTTAATTTAGAAGAAGGAATCAAACCAAGAAAGACATGGAGGCTACTTCTTCACAGCCATATGGGATAAATGACAAAGAACAGGCCTTGCTATTTAATGAAAATAAGCTGCCAAAGTACAGGACCATGCAGAAAATAACAAAGCATTTAATTATACAGTGACAGTTGCAGCACTGGGGATTTCCCAGAGATTAATGGAGCAGCTGGGAAGAGTCGATGGCCCTGGGGACAGCCAATATGATACCAGTCAATGAATAATACTCGGGAAAACCTTCTTGTTAACTTCACTATTAAGCAGAAAATGGAGGAGAACTTGGGTGCTTGGCTTGTTTTCCTCTTTTTCTTCTTATTAGAAAAAAATTAACATGGGGTAATTTGATTTCAATTAAGATTCCCACAGAGATAATTAGACCATCTAGTTCATCTCACTCACTATGCAACTATCTTAACGATGGATAAAACTTTTCCACTACTTCAGGCTAAACTGGAAGTTATGATCAACATAATCTTTGAGGAGATGGTGGGAGGAAATAGACTTTGAAAACTGACCTTTCAAGAGCAGAGGGGTAGAACCAGCTCTCAAGGCAACAAGTAGGAATAAAGCACAATGCTGAATACTAATAAAATACACTACTCTTGTTGGAAAGTAAAGCTTAAAATGTGCTGAAGAGCAAATGCAGTACTTAGCAAATCCAAAGTCTAACTATATTAATACAAACTAAATGTGCTTCGAATGGAAGCCAGCAAACTCCTTAAGTCTGGGGTCTGAGCACAATTGTTTACTTGTTCACACTTTATTCGGTGACCAGCCATAACACCGATGGGTCTTAAGTTTGACAATGTCAGCTACAAATGTGAATTAAGGCCATACATATTTACCACATTTTCTTAGTCATTTAGCTATTCTTAATAGCAAAAATAAATGCTGTGAGAACTTATTTTTTATTATTTTGACATGGAGTTTCGCTCTTGTTGCCCAGGCTGGAGTGCAATGGCACAATTTTGGCTCACTGCAAACTCTTCCTGCCTCGTTCAAGTGATTCTCCTGCCTCAGCCTCCCGAGTAGCTGGGATTACAGGCACCCACCACCACACCCAGCTATTTTAGTAGAGACAGGGTTTTGCCATGTTGGCCAGGTTGGTCTCGAACTCCTGACCTCAAATGATCCGCCCGCCTTGGCCTCCCAAAGTGCTGGGATTACAGGTGTGAACCACCGCACCTGGCTGAGAACTTTCTCTTGGGTTATACTAGATGAATTACAGACTTTATTATAATTTTATGAGACTACATATTGTTCTCCCTTTTATTATCAGGAAATAACTAAATACTGAACATATGAGGACATGGAGAATGTTTTCCCACCAGAGTAAATGATAGAGAACACCAAACTGGGTTATAGAGTTCCAGAGCTAGAATGGGTCCTAGACAGGCAATACTCGTATCTTAAGGATGAGGAATAGATATCCAGAGAGATGAATTACTACGTTTGCAAGGCCATATGGTTAATTAGCGAGAAAGCCAAGACTATAACTCCTGTTCCTTGCTCACCAGTCCAATGTTCACGTATTTCCAGCAGTGTTTTGTTTTGTTTTGTTTTTTTCTCACACAGTTGCCTTTAATGCCTCCTTGGTGAAGAGATATTTATCTTACATGCTCTAATAGAATAGGTTTTTGACAAAGGACAAGACAGAACACTGTGTCCAGGGACCCCAGCTTGGGTAACCACTGTTACTTAGAGAAGGTCACAGTGTCTCTACAGAGATATTCAGAAAGTTACACAAACACACAAAGCTTTCTAATCTATTAACATTCTCTTTGGATTGTCATGCATGAAGAAATCCCCCAAGAGGAGGCAGCATCAAGTACGTCAACAAAAAGTGATGATCTTGTGGATTATTTCATGCTCCCACTCTGACTCCTGCCCTGGCCATGGCATTCATCTTTCGTGAACTCCAGAAATAAAGATATAATATATTTTTCATATTTAATGTAAAGATGAAATTTTATTTAAAAATTAGGTGTATCTAGCACATAACAGGTGGACATGATGTGTGCTTATACCAAAGCATATTAAAACTGTATCTAGACTGTAATGGGTGCTCAACAGTATGAGATTATTTGCTCTTCCTTAAAAGGGTTTTTCAGCTGAAATTATAGTCCTTAGAGATAAGTAAATATGCTGCTTGGAGAAAGGATGAAATCAGCTATCCTTTCCATAGCTTTCTGTTCTCTATGGGCAGTAGTTAAGAGAATGCCTCAGACGCCCATGCACTCTCAGAGTAAGGCGAGAGATCACTTGTTCTTTCTATCAGATTTCTTGATTTCTTCATCAGTCACCAGAAAATGCAAGGAGTCCCATATTGTCTCTCCTCCCCATGAGTCCACTAGGCTGCATTCAAAGCTGTCCTGGGCTATATGCTATGCACAGCATATAGCTATGTAATGATGGTAATGTTCTATGTTTGCCCTGCCTTACTTGGATTATTGCAGTAGCCTCCTAACTGGTTTCTATGTTCCTACCCTTGTTTTCAACCTCTCTCCTGTAAACACACACCATATTGTTTTCTTAGCATAGAAATGATAGACTGTTAAATGTGACACATGTCATTTCTTTGCTTAAAATATTCCAATGGTTCTTCATCTTATTCCAGTAATAGCCAAAGTCTTCATAGTGACCTGCAAGAAGCTACATAGTTTCACCTGCCCAGTAATCTCCCGGACCTCTTTCTTCTTTTCCATTCCACTCTACTCCACCTAAACTGGCCTTCCTTTGGCAGAAATAGACCCTTTCACTTGCTGTTTCCTTTGCCTAAAATACTATTTGTCCATATATCCACACGATTCACTCTCTCACTCTTTTCAGATCTTTGCTTAAATGCAATCTTCTCACTGAAATATTCTAGTTATTCTGTTAAAAATTGCAACTCTTATTATTTTTAGTCTCATCATTTTTCCCCATCATAGCTATCACTGACACACTGTGCATTGAAGTATTAATTTTCTTATTATATCTCTTTCCCTTTAGAAGGCAAATTTCGTTTTTAAAGCTCTTTTGTTCATTGCCATATTCCCATAGCCTTAAACAGTGACTTACACATAGTAGGTGGTAAATAAACATTTGTTGAATAGATGGTTCTACAGCTAGAGGATTAGAAAGAAGGGTCTTCTGGGAGAGGACTTTGCATTACCTTAAACCAAACATGAGGATTAAGAAATGAAAGGCTTACTGAATCTGTTCTCAAAAATTCATGGAAAAGGCAGAAGGCCACGGCCTCCTGGTTATCACCTATGTCAGCAAGGTTACAAACCAAGGAGCTTGACATTCAGAAACCTGCATGATTTCTTAAACTCTACACATTCCCAAATATGCCATTTTTACAATTCTCTATCCATTTCTAGGTAGTAGTTTACAATGTTACACTTCTCAGTAACAGTAAGATAAGAGAGAAGGGTACAGTATATGAAGTCCAGTTTAAGAATAAGATTACAGGTGTGAGAGTTCAATTCCATAAGAGTTAAAGTAGATGAGGATAGCTTAAAGGCTTAAAGAAGCTTAGGCCTGCTGCTTCTGTGGTAAGGGACATAAGAAAGCACGGGAAGTCAGTTTGGGTCTACAACAGGTCCTCATGGTTCCAGGGGTGTCCAATCTTTTGGCTTCCCTGGGCCACATTGGAAGAAGAATTGTCTTGGGCCACACATAAAATACACTAACATTAATCATAGCTGATAAGCTTTATTTTTTTAGTTTTTTTTTTTTTTTTTTTTGAGACGGAGTCTTGCTCTGTCCCCCAGGCTGGAGTGCAGTGGCGCGATCTCGACTCACTGCAAGCTCCGCCTCCCGGGTTCACGCCATTCTCCTGCCTCAGCCTCCCGAGTAGCTGGGACTACAGGCGCCCGCCACCTCACCCGGCTAGTTTTTTTTGTGTTTTTAGTAGAGACAGGGTTTCACCGTGTTAGCCAGGATGGTCTCGATCTCCTGACCTTGTGATCCGCCCGCCTCGGCCTCCCAAAGTGCTGGGATTACAGGCTTGAGCCACCGCACCCGGCCGCTGATAAGCTTTAAAAAAATCACAAGAGAATCTCATAACATTTTAAGAAAGTTTACAAATTTGTACTGGGCTGCATTCAAAGCTGTCCTGGACTATATGCTGTGCACAGACCGCAGGTTGGACAAGTTTGGCAAATAGTGGGAATGTCTTGGGGTGCTCTAATACCCGAAAGCAAATGTCACTGGTAATGGCTTACGCATACAACATAGTTCTAGGTTGACCAAAGAGGGCAAAGATGTTCCTTAATTTGTAGGTCAACCCAGTTCTGATAGAGCCAAAGAGAGTTTTCAACATTCAGAATATACAGGTTAAGTAGCTGAAAACATAAATGATAGGTAAAAACAAGAAGAAAGCCCAGTTTAAGACCTTGATAATGGACAGAGCCAAAGATGGGAAATACAAAAGAAGGAAGAACACGGTATCTGGAGTGAGTATACGCAGTATCTGGAGTGAGTATATTCATTTTCTGTTGCTGCATAACAAATTGCCACAAGCTTAGTGGCTCCGAACAGAACCCTTTACCATCCCATAGTTTTCTGTGGTCAGAAGTCCTTTGCTCAGCATCTTGCCAGGCTGCAATCAAGGTCTCAGTTGGGATTGCAGCCTCATCAGAGGCTTGACTTAGAAAAGATTTACTTCCAAGCCTCCTCAGGTTGTCAGTAGACTTCAGTTCCTCAAAGTTGTGAGACTGAGGTTTCACCGTTTCACTGGCTGTCACCTGGCACCACTCTCAGCTCCTAGCAGTTACGCACAATTTCTTGCCACATAGCCCTCCCACAACATGGCAGCTACTTCTACAAAGACAGCAAAGAGGTTTCTCTCACTTGTCTGCTAAGACAGTCTTATGAAATGTAACTTTTAATTATGTAAGTGGCATCCTATCACCCTTGCTATTTCCTATAGGTTAGAAGACAGTTACGGATTCTATGCACATTCAAGGAGCCAGGACATGACTCATTAGAGGTCCCATCAGGGGTGCCTGTCACACCCACACAAGGATCATAGATCTTCAGACAATCATATTGCAGTCACAGGCTGCTGCCATACATGGTAGCGTGGACTTATGTGTAGACTACAATGATTTGCTAATTCTAGATGTAGAACTGAACATTCTAAACAGTAAATCCTTTCTCTCCCTTATTGTCTGTATGCAATCAAGCATTAGCTTTTGTTAATTATGCCTTTCTGAGACCTCTGAAATCTGTCCACTTTCTCTCCAAGCCACTCACTATAGTGTCAAGGCCTCATCTTCCCATTATAATCTATTCCTCATAGGGAAGCCAGATAATTTTTTTCCAAATTATAAATTTAATAACATCACTCTTGATTCAAGCTCTTTACTAGCCGCTATCATATTTAGGTTAAATCACAAACTTCTTAACGTGATGTGAACTCTACTTACCTTTCCAGCTTCATCTCTCTCCAGCCTCCCCTTGAACTCCATGATCCAGTCAAGTTAACTTTTTCTTCATTTTACAAAGGTTCCTTGTTTTCTCTTACCTCCACTTCTGCTATGCTATTTCTTCCACTCTAAAGACATCCATATCATTTATCCCTTCTCTCCTCAGTCAATTCCAACTTGGCCCATTCCTACTCATCTTCAGCTCTGTGACCTCTGATCCCCACAAGCCTAAATTCAGTGTTGCTTCTATACATTCTCATAGATCCATGCACTTCTCTTATCCTGGCACTTACTGCTTTATCAGGATCTGCCTGACTTGTCAGCCACAAAATCCCCAAGGCTAACAGTGACTTGACCTAGTGACTGCTGAGCTGCTGTTGAATGAACAAATGCCAAGTGTTATGGTGAGCATTGTATTGTCATTGTCCTGGACGCCTAATATAGTTTAGATCTGTGTCCTCGTCCAAATCTCACGTTGAGTTGTAATCCCCAGTATCAGAGGTGGAGCCTGGTGGGAGGTGTTCAGATCATGGGGCAGATTTCTCATGAATGGTTTAGCACCATCCCCTTGGTGCTGGCCTCGTGACAGTAGGTGACTTCTCATGAGAGCTGGTTGTTTAAAATTGTGTGGCATTTCGCTCTCTCTCTCTTGCTCCTGCTCCTGCTATGCGAGGTGCCTGCTTGCCCTCTGCCTTCTGCGATGATTGGAGGCTTCCTGAGGTCTCCCCAGAAGCAGGTGCTGCTATGATTCTTGTATAACCTATAGAATCATGAGCCAATTAAACCTCTTTATAAATTACCCAGTCTCAGGTATTTATATCAATACAACAATAGCCTAACACAACGGCTTACAGTTATTTTTCCTCAGGGTTAGAATGTATTTTTTAAAAACCCTAAATATTGCCTATGCAATACCTTTTATTTTGAGATAATTTTAGACATATAAAAGTTATGAAAATAGCACAGAACAGAGAATTATGTATTACTTCACTTAACCAAAATGCAGTGATTAAAACTAAGAAATTAATATTGGTACAATACTATTAACTAAACAACTGATTCAACTAGATTTCATCAGTTTTTTTTCCAATAATGCTGTTTTTTTCTCTTTCTAGTATATGATTCAACACCCTACACTGTATTTACTTGTCATGTTTCCTTGGTCTTCTGTAATCTGTGACAGTTCCTCAGTCTTTCCTTGTCTTTCATGACCTTAACACTTTTAAAGAGTACTGGCCAGTCATTTTGCAGAATGTCATTGATTTGTGGTTTGTCTGATATTAACCCATAATGAGTATATACATTATTGGAAATAATGCCAGAGAAGCGATGTGCCCTTCTCAGTGCATCATATAATCATGTCAGTATATCTCATTCCTAATGATGCTAACCTTCAGTATTGCTTAACATGGTGTCTGCCAGATTTTTTTCACCATAAATTCCACTTTTCTCTTGGTAATGAATAAATATTTATTTAAGGGGAGACACTATGGGACTATGCAAATATCCTGTTTCTGCTTAAATTTCTACCCACTAAATCTACGATGGCTGCTATTAGTGATTATTCATCTGGTATTCTAACATTCTATTCCACTCATGCATTCTATAATTCATTAATTGGAATTGTGTTCTAAGGATGACTTGCTGTTTCTACTGCCTTTATTCGGTTATTTGTTTCAGTATGGCCTCAGGGATATCCATTTTATCCCTTGAGTTATATTCAGTAATATTTTTGGCTTTATGCTGTTATTTATTTTGCTTAAACTGTGTAACTCCTGGCATGGGGAACTGTTTTTATTTGAGGTTGGTAGACATGCCTCCACCCTTTCATTTTTCAGCACTTCCTTACTTTCAGACACCACAAGATGTTCCTCACTAATCTTCATTCCATGCCCCAACCCTTGAATCTAATCACTTCTCCAAAAACTCCACGTGCCTTCCATTGGAGAATTTATATCTGCGTCTCAGAACACTGTGATGGCTTTAACTCTACACTCATCCCATGTTGCCCTCACTGGGGCTCTCTGTCTCACTTCTGGTTCCCTCAAAGAAAGATAAACTCAAAATGACAGCTTTAGGAACTCATATGGGTCCACAATATAATAATATAATAATGAACACATGACCATATAATATAGGAGCAAGAGTTCTGTGCTTAGAGCTGGGAGATATTCCTGATCATCTGGTATTTTCACTCTGGGTCCAGTTTGGATGGAAAAATATTGTGAGTAAGAGGAAGTACAAGTATAATTGCAAATGAGAGAAATCAGTCTTAGAACGTTTTGGCTATCATTTCCCCTGGATGTGTTATGTTCGTCAGTTTTCAGTGGTAGGCAAATGATTCAGGTTATTATTAATCCTATAGAAAGGAGCAAATCAGTGAAAAGAGGCTTGCTTCTTTTTATTCTCTACTTTCCCATCCCTCCCTCCAAAAGGATGGGAAATCTCTTGAATGTGAGATTTCATATTGACAGCAGGAAAAAAAAGTAAGTACCTTTACAAGAACAATCAAAACAATGACTCATAAACTCTGTGCAAGAATTTAAGATTATTTCCCTGTTTTGAAAACCTTTAGGGGATTATGCTAAATCATGTGCCGACAGGTGAAAAGGAGAGAGTGTGCGTGCAGCTGGGGGACATCTATGTTTGCATGAAACACATTTGCAGGGTTCAGGCTAGGCTCTAAATAACAAACAGTGGTTTCCTTCAACAGCACATTCCAGGCCTTGCTGTTAGGGAGCAAAGGCAAGACGCATTTAAGTAAAATCATGAATGATCATTCAGAAGTCACTGAATGGTCCCTTGAAACACTCTTCCTACTCTCTCACATATTGTCTCCCACTCCTCGGTTCTCAAAATATATACACTCTCCCCTCAGAACATGTGCTTTTGAAAATCAGTTTTATTAGACCGAATGTTTTTAATTTAAAAAACGAAGAAGAGGAAGAAGGAGCCCGATCTCCCTAAAAAGTTTGGTGTTCGGTGAACTCTCCATTATGAATGCCACACTCTTACTTCCATTCCATCATCTCAGATTCATACACTGTACATACAGCCTTGGTGTTGCTTAAAATTTTGGAGCCCATCTCTTCCAAGAATGCTTAACATGATATTCACCTCTCAGATGCCAAGAAAGGAGTTCTATTTTGCTTTATTGGTTAACAACAGCAGGATCTCTTGCTGTGTCCATTTTTCACCCTCTGGTTGCTGCAGGATGTTGGGCTGAATGTGTCTGACCACTGAGAACTTAATGAAATTCACAGAGGAAATCTTACAGGGGGCATTGGGTTCTCTAGGTGCAATTTCCACAACCACGTCATATCCACTATCTCTGTAAGACCAATTTCCAGGCTGCCAGATGGCACATGGTAACTGATGCCAAGGATTCAGTCCTTTATATCCATCAAAAATTGAGAGTGTTTTTCCATTTGTTTTGTTTTCTAAATATCTATATATATTACCTTCCAGCGAACGCTTTGTGGAAAGGTTTAATCTACTACCCAGAAAGCCAGAGAGCTTGTCAAATTAATGCTTGCAAAGTGGCTTGAATAAAGCCCTTCTGAACATCATTATAGTCATGAATAAATAACTGCTGACATGGGAACATTCTAGATAGCCCCCGAGATATGATGGCAGAGTGGAGGAGATTTCCACAATGCCTCCAGGAATACTGCCTTGGGTAAGGTCCAATATGACTGGGATGAGCCCAAGCTGTTACAAATGGAATGACATACAAACGCTATAAGACCATCCTGCCTCCCCTTTCCACCTCTCACACAAGTGGCACTGCTCAGAATGCCAAGGGTGCCTGATTAGGGAACGAAGAGTTGGAGCAACAGAGAGGCCATTGTTAATCTTTGTCTTTCTTGCCCACTCATTTTCCTCTTGCTAAGTAGGTGGCCGTCACCCTATTCCATGAAAGATTATATATTCCGGTTCCATAACTTCCCATGGAAAATTTCCACTTACCTTCTTAAGGCACAGCAAGCTTGGCTGTATGTGTGTGTGTGTGTGCATGTGCGTGCATGCATGTGTGTTGTATTCTGTTGGTTTAGTTAATTACCCAAATCCATCAGCATCTATTTGTCTCAAATTGAACTGCGGTCAAAGGATGGGAGGAAATCAGTAACTGCTGCCATATGGCACCAAACCGAGACATGCAGATACCTAGAAGTTGCATCACTAATAATAATTACATTGCTAATATGCCACCCACCTTCCTGGAAGGCTCACAGCTTCGGTTCTCATCCTGCTGCCTATTAATATCTCCAATTCATGACTTAAATCAAATGCATGAATAACTTAAGGTGAAAAGCCAATCCATCAGCTGCTTTTGTGTTTTGTGTGTCTTGGGAAAGTTTTTCAAGCCATATGAACAAGCAAATGTGGAAGGGACATAGGTGTCCAGCATAATGCTCAATGCTTTGCGTATGTGCCCCATCCAAAACGATACCCCAAAGCTAGGTGTGGGAACTTTGACTGCCTAAGGCGTATGATTCGATGACTTCTCTCCCTCTTTCAGGCCATTTAAAATCTGAGAAAGGGATTTCTATTCCTTCTCAAGTTTCCATGAGTAAACTCCATCTGGTCAACAATTCATTGAACTGGATTCATGTTAAGTCAAATGAGAAAGCAGTCAGATAATATCTATAGATATGTAGGAGTAAGCACATTGCCCATACCTGTTTAATAGTATGGATGCAGCTCTTATATTTATCTATGGAAAAGGAAAGAAAAATCATTTCATTTTACCCAGGCACAGGTTCTCTGACTGAAGAGATGACTGTGGCTTCAGCTTCCTGAACTGAGATAATTAACACTGTCAGTTTATTACAAGACTGGCATAAACATGCTAGAAATTGACACCTTGTTTTAATCATTCTTTTCCCCTGAGGAAATATTTCTCAAACAGATGTAACTCCAAGCTAGGGCTTCATATTAACAACTGTATTCAAGGTCAAAGCCCTGGTGTAAAGGTCAATCAGGTCCTCAGCTCCCAAGACTGTAGGCCTTGCACCAAAAATATGCTTAGGGTCAACTCAAACACATGAATGAGAAAAGCTTTTAGTGATTGGTGAGCATTTAGTTTACACTAAAAATGAAACACATACTGCCTCTCTGGGATGAGAAATCGTTTCTAAAGAACTTTAGAGGTGGTGATTCCACAATTACTGTCAGTAATTCATTGAGGTAGGTATTTTGTACATAATTATGCTGTACTAGAAAGGGAAGGCTATTCCTGAGCATTCACAGCAGTTTATATTTTTACAAACGCTGTGCAATCTTTCTTAACTGCTGACACTGAAACAAAACAGTCCTAGGTGAGAATGAGAAGAGAAGTGAGAAAGGCCAGGAACATGAGGGGAGGATTCTAATCATAAAATAACCAAACCTCCTAATTGTTAGCATCTCATGAGACCACAGGTCTATTCAATCACAGGTCCTGAGGCTTTAATTTCATGTATAATGACAGCTAACTTTGAGTATTTATTAGGTGCCAGGCAATGTTCTAAAGCATTCTCATGAATTATTCTGCTTAATGCTTACAATGACAATCTGAAGCAGTATTTTATTCTCCAAATATTTACTGAGCAACTAGAATATGTCAGACGAACACACAAAAATGCCTGAGTTCTGTAACTTAGATTGTAGTGCAACCAGGAAGCAGAGGAGCCAAGATTTGAATCCAAGAAGTCGGACTATTGGATTATAAAACTATTATAGTTAGCAGGCATCATAAAATGCAGTCTCTCTTGGAGATCAATGAGAATCTCATAAATCATAAACAATTCAATGTGAAACAATTGGGAGATGTTTGTGTCCTGGGCCTGATAGTACTGGATTCCTAAGACTGAGCTATTCTTGATTGGAATAGTCTGAGCAAGGCCAGAAACTGAAAAGATCTGGCATTTGGAGTGAGCACGGATGAGTTCAGGTACTGGCTCTGCCACTTAGTAGATATATGCTTTGGGCAAGTTGTTAAACCTGTGTGAGCCTCAATTTCCTCATCAATAAAATAGGGGACTTAAAATAACAGAATTTAATTCATTGCATGTTGGTGAGCTATTAAAGGAGGTAGGTCAAATAAAATAGTTGATAGAGTGCCTGATATTGTATAAAGTAAGCCATTTTTATTATTTGCCTTTATGGACCTTTAAACCTAGACAATAAAATATGAGAACCTAATTTAAGTCATTTTAGAAATGTGAGCCTTGCACTTTATAAATTCCTGACTATACGGAAGGAAGCAGAACTATAGTCTATAGCCACGTGTCTTCAGTATGTGTGTGCACAGGGGTGGGCGGTGCAGAGAGAAAGGATGGGCTGGGCCTGTATTACCCAGGAGCACCATTCAGCTCAGCCTGTCTTGGTTGCTGAGTCCTTTTTGCCCAAGGAGACTGGCTCTTTCATCTTGTGTCACCAGCTTTGCTTCCTGTAGGTCTTGCCCTCAGAATAACTGTGTCATCCAGGACTCATAGAAAGCAAAGATGCCTGAGAATCACAAACTGATTTGTCTGTAAGGACATCGCCTGGACTGGCCACTCTACACTTGTTGCATTGGTTCTTTTTAGTTCTCAACCTCTGGCTCTATTTCCTTTCCTCTCCATTTTTCCTATCTTGTCTCTTGATGAGGAGGCATTCACTTATAAATCTAAATGGTTCAACTTACTGTTAGTGACTTCTTCTGTTTTGTGTACAGCTCTCAATGCCCCCCCTTCTTGGTCAAAAGGGGTGCAGAACTCAACTCCATTCAGGCTATGCCTAACCCAAGTGATCTCTCAATGTGATCCCTTAAATTTAGAAATTAACCAGCTATGACTCTTCAGGATGTTGGTCATCTCCATCCATTTGGTGTTCCCATCTGATTGAGGCTCCATTCCTGAGTTTCCAAAGGCTATTTTGAACCTCAGAGTGAGGGGGAATATGTGTGCAGAGGCTCAGAAACTTCACTCGGTATAGAATATGTTGATACTCAGCAGTCTCTTCTTGTTGTAATTTCAGTATACATATGAAATCAAGGCTTCTGGGAGCCACATTCAATTTTTATGTATAAGAATCCAAGTTATCACAAACTTAGTGGCCTATAACAATCAAATTTACTATCATAGAGTTCTGTAGATTAGAAGTATGACACAGGTCATGAGGGTCTCTCTGGAGGCTCTGGAGGCATTTTCCTGCCTCCTTCACCTTCTAGAAGCCACCTACATTTCATGGCTAATGATCCCCTTCCCCTCTCCTCAAAGCCAGTAACATTATATTTCTGTGACCATTCTTCCTTTGTCACATCTTCCCCTGGCTTCAGCCTCTGACCTCAGCCTGACAAGGTTCTTCACCTTTAGGGAATCATGTGATTAGGTTGGGCTCACCCGATAATCTAGGGTAATCTCCCTGTCTAAAGGCCCATTACCTCAATCATATCTGCAAAGGCCCTCTTGCCATGTAAAGAAACATATTTATAGGTGCTACAGATTAGAGCATGAACATCTCTGGAGGTCATTATTCTGCCTATCACAGTCTTCTCTCTGTTCCCTAAGGATTCACATCTGTTTCACATGCAAAATACATTCATCTCAAGGTCCTCAATGTTCTCAACCCATAATAGTGTCTACTCAAAGTCCAAAATCTCATCAGCTCAAAAATCCCATATCTCATCATCTGCCTTGTATAAATCAGGCATGGGTGAAGCTCCAAGTGGCGACACGAGGTACTCTTCTTCAATGTAAATGTTCTGAAGTAATTGGGTTGCTATTGTTTCTACGGGTTTACACATTTTATCAAATGCTTCCATTTGATTATGGCATTCTGAGGCATTTTTATCAAAAGGGCCATGAGTGGCTTTTATTTTTTGTTTGTTTTTTGTTTTCTACAGGTTGCCATATGTCTACTGTATGTCATTTCAATCTTCCTATTCTCGGTCCAGCTCTGAGTCTACAGTGGAGATGGACACATGTTTTCCTTACATTCCTATATTCTAGACTGGTATTTACCACAAATGGAGGAAAAAGCTAAACATAAGACTAAATATTGAACCCCTTGGTATTTCAATATTTTCCAAGTTTTAAGTCTAAAAATCATCAAAATCCATAGATGGTTTAGGTTCTGATTTTCTAGGATAGTAGTTTTAGCCAACATACATATAGACACAGACACACAGACGCACACACACACGCCCTCACTCATATATACGCATTCATCAAATGGCAGTGGGGATTTGAAAATTATATAATATAATATAGCAGTTAGTGTAGTGTCTTTAGTGCCTTAGAAGTTTATTATTATTTCTACCTGTACCAATGCACCTTTATAGAAAAAGCATTCTAAGATTAAAATAAATTTCAGATTTCTTGGTAGTTCCTTTCTTTTAGTACGTTTGCATTTGCTTCTCTACAAAATGAAATTCTTTCATTGTAAAAAAAATTATTTTACAGTAATTTTTGGGCCATTCATACCAATACATGTTAGAAATAAAACACCTTAATACCGGGAACAATATTGTAACGCCACACAAAGTGCACAAACAGAATAAACTTGGCTGAATAGACAAAGGTATTTGGGAGACTATAATGAATACTCTGCAGATAACCAAGAGAGAAATGTTTACTTACTGAAAACTATGGCAATACTACATTGCATAATTCAAGAAAATTTTTAAAATCTTGTTTCATCATACTTTAAATAAGACACATTTACGAGAGCTCATGTTTTCTTAGTGATGCTTGGCTTGAGGAATTTTTTAATTTGTAGTGAACAAAACTTCCTTTCTACTGAACCTGAAAAAATGACCTGAGAAAACTGTATAGTAAAGTTTCCAGTTTTTCATCAAAGCTATGTGTGCCAATCATTCATCCAAAAAGCACCATCATCATGTAATTCTGAATAATCAATTACAGAATTAAAACATAGCAACCATAAATGACAGTGATCCCTTGCATTTATAAAAAGCATCACCGTTTTTAACGATATTTATTGACCTAGAAGTCATGAATTATTCATAGCAGATAAAAGATCTCCAGTTATCTGATGGGATCCAATTCTACTCAATCTGCCCTCACAAAATGTTTGAAGCCTCCTGGCATTTTGCCCTTTGTAGGGGCTTGATTCTTCCAGTTATTTGGTTCACAAGAACATCTTGTATTTTAGTGAAGAATAAAACATCCTCCTATTGCGATGAATAATGAAGAAAATGTCTGCAATCCAATATTTTGAACACATATCATCATTTAAAAATTCCGACTTGACTATATATTTTCCTTAATGTTGACATGTTAGTACTCTTGTGTTTTTAAAAGGCTTCTGAGTTTTGCTTCTGGGGTTATGCCAGGTCAAATTATTAATGTACCCTCCCTTTCCACTGAGGATATTTGACACGCTTCGCATTTTTTACATATTAAACATTACGCTCTTCTATCTTCCTTTACAATTTCCATCCTCCTCCCTTAACACTTCCTTCACATACTGCTGGGCCCTGAAAGCCAAATAAGAGGTTTTAACATGAAATCATAGGCAGAATTTGGAACAAAAATATTATTTTTAAAACTGAGTTGACTAACAATATAATGTAAGGCCATAAGATATTTTAGTAGTTTAATCACAGTTTCCTCCATTCTGGTTCCTCATTTTTTTCTAGCAATGGTTCAGGTTAAGTACTTTTCATGGATACTGATTAAATGAGTATTCCTAAGTAACATGGAAGAGAGGACAAGGGAGGGAGAAGGGAAGAAAATATTTGTTGAGTGCCTACAATGTACTTGGCATTTTGTTAGAAATTTTTAGAGTACTAGAATCAAATCAGACACTGGAGCCAAATTGCCTGAGTTGAATACTAGCTCTACTGAAATCCCATCACTGCCTGTAAGATCGTGGGCAACTTACTTACTTACTTTGGACCTCAATCTTCTCATCTATAAGAACAAGGTGAATACATAACTTAGTTCTGATCAATTTATGAGTTCATATGTGTGAAGTACCATGGCAATGGTTGGCTTATGGTAAATGAGATGCTAATATCATGAGATCTCATGTCAAGTGCTCTTAATATACACACAGACATATAAAACACACACAAAAGGGAAAGGAACACAAGGAAACTTGAGAACTATAATACATTGATAAAAGACATTAAGGAAGATACAAATAAATAGAAAGACATTTTGTGTTAATGAATTGGAAGACTTATAATGTTAAAATGTTCATCCTACACAAAGAAACCTACATATTCACTGCTATTCCCACCAAAATACAAGTTTTTATTTCTTACAGAAATAGAAAATATAATTCTAAAGTTTATATGGAACAATAAAAGACCCAGAATAGCCAACACAATTTCAAGTAAGAACAAACTTGGAGGCATCACATTTCCTGATTTCAAACTATATTACAATGCTATAGTAATCAAAACAGTATCATATTGGCATAAAATGGGCACATAGACCAATGGAACAAAATAGAGAGCCCAGAAATAAACCCACACATATGGTCAACTGATCTTCAATAAAGGCACCAAGAATACACAATAGAAAAAGGATAGTGTCTGCAAAAAATGGTGTTGAGAAAACTGAATATTCATGTGCAAAAGGATGAAACTGGACCTCTATCTTACACCAAAAAAATCAACTAAAATGGATTAAAGACTTAAATGTAAAACCTGGAACTATAAAGCCCCTAGAAACAAAATAGAGGAAAAGCTTCATGACATTGGTCTTTTTCTCCTTCTAATTCCAACATTAATAACATGTGAATTGCTATGAAGATAATATAATTTTGAAACACAATAAATAAGAGGAAAAGCTTTTCCACTCCTTCCCATAAAAATCCCACTGAACTTAAAGTATTTCAAACTTACTGCCTCCCTAAAGGCCTCCCCAAGTATTTCTCACTGATTTTTCTTCTTCCTATTGACTCCTATAGCATTTATGGCCAGAACAAAATAGCTAAAACTTGGTTACATATAATTTAAATAGCTAAGATGCACATAACAAAAGATGTACATTTCTGATAATAAATAGCTTACCAAATTTCACTTCTTAAAAACTCATGATGAGCTCTACCATTTCTTAAAGTTTCTCCTTCTCTATCCTTTCCTAGTTGTATTTTCAAATAGGCCATGGGCCTGAATTGAGTCAAAAAGCAGTAATTCTAGGATCTGTAGCTTAATTGTGTATCTACATCAATCTTCTTGTTTTGCTAATGCATTGTGATCATGTAAGATATCATCACTGAGGGGAATTAGGTGTAGGGTACACAGGAACTCTCTATTATTTTTGCAACTCTGTATAATTATCTAAAATTATTTCAATGTAAAAAGTTGTAAAAATCATTTATTCTGCTGAACACATACTATCACTGGCTGATTTTGAATTGTAAGTTATACATACTCAGGAAAACACTATGGTCCCTGAGGACAAGAAAAATTTTACATATTTCTTTGAACTTCTCTCACAAATATTAGCATTTTATTGGGCTTATAGGGGGAGGACTGAAGAAAGGGTGGAAGAATTGGGAACACAGTAGGATTTTAATAAATATTAATAAACTGAAAAGTGAGAGACATAAGAAATTGTGGGACCTGAAGACTCAAATGTACTGTGTTCTTGATTTTACCCCTTTCGGAGCACCGCTAAAAAGTAGATTTAAGATACGAAATATTTGAATGGAAAAAAAGTCCCAGGCTTTGGAACAGATCACTATTATTCATAGTACCATGTGTGGTTGAGTCTTCCATTAAACCATCAAACTCAACATGTGCTTCCAAATGACTAGGAAGCTGGCTCAGTTGTTAGATTCAGTTGTAATTTATGGGGTTCTTACTGCAAAAATAACTCAATTACTTTTCAGACAAATAGTCACCATTTTTTATTCGTACTTTTTCTTTTGGACTTCACCTCTTAAATTAGTCCAATGGCACAAAACAAGAAAGAAATTTTTTAAAGATTCAAAAAACAGGAAATGCATCATTGAGGAAAAGATGTTATCTTTGTACCTAAAACAGTGGAAACTTAGGAACTTTAATCAACACTGCTGTTCATTCTATTTACCATTGCATAAGTTTTATAAATGCCACCATCAAAGAGCAATTTAAAATCATTTTTCCAAATACTGGGGAAAGAAAAACAATCTGACTTTAATTTGGTTTTATCTAAAACTTAACTATATGGAGCAAGGTGTCAATAAGCTCAAGGTTATGGGTTCAACTTCTATACGGCTACTTAGTTTCTATCAGCAGAAAATTTGTAACAGGGACATAGACTATATGTTTAATCCCCAAACACTTACCATGCAATCTAGCTCAATCCATTCCCACTATTATCAAATAGCACAAAGTATCATCTTAAAATCAAAGTTCACCCTGTCACAATTGTTGAGGCTTACATTTTATTTTTAAACAAAATTCACCCTTCTATGATGTAAACAAAAAGTTCTAGTTTTAAGGAACCGCAGGAAAGCTTCCCATGTGCTCTGGCCCACAGAATATTTTTTTACTCACGTAGTCTATTCTCACTAGAATGTGAACTCCATGAAGGTAGACAGCTCCTTGTTTTATTACTACAGTGTCAGTATACACCCAACAGGGCCTGGCACTCAATGCACTGAATGTGCAGCTCACAAAAAGTGATACGATTTTCTGAAGCTGAAAACACATGCCTCAAATGGAAATTGAGTACTCAGCAAACTTAACACAATGATTCCCAAAGTGTGGGCCCTAGATTAGCAGCATCAGCATCACTGAAGAACTTGTTAGAAATACAAATTCTCTGGCCTCAGTGCAGACCTACTGAATCAGAATCTCTGAAGGTGGGGTCCTGAAACATACATTTTAACAAGCCCTGCTGGTGATCCCGAGGCATGGTAAAGTTTGATATCAACTGTTATAATCCAATAAAAAAATACATTTCCAAACTCAGCTCTGGTTTGGTTTGCAGCAGCAGTGCTAAATCACATAAATTCAGCCATTTTAGTACAAAAGTATTCATACATATCTTGGAACAAATGCCTGGGAAATGAGTTTCTGCATAGGATAGATATTTGGGCCAATAATGGTTGATCACTGTTATGCACTTTCTGTAGCAATGTGTCTTAATTCCTAAGAAAAGCATGGCAGAGAGAAACAAGAGACATAAAATATAATATTAAGCAGGAGATTATAACTGTGAGGCTTCTCCCCAGCTCACCTTGGTTATGGCAAATCTCCTAAACAGAAGTTATTTACTGACCACAGAAGCAATGTGATACAGTGTTAACGTGCCTACACCAAGAACCAAAGACCTATGTTTTTGTTAACCAGTTGTAAGTTATCCAAAAAGTGACATAATTTCACTAGAATATCTCATCGTCTCAATGAGCTAAATAATACCAAAGTGGAAAATTCTGTGATTCAATGAGAGTGTCACAAGGGTCTATAATGTTCCAAAACAAACATTTCCAGATGATAGAAAGTGGGGAGGGATAACAGACATGCTGGATCCAAAAGGCTCCTGATGCGCCAGGATAATTGATTAAATCTAACAAAATAATACTTAAGAGAATGAAAATAAACATCTATACCTGGGTGAAACATACACACATTGCTCAGGTACAGATTGGGGAAGGTTTGGCTCAGCAATGACATACATTAAAAAAAAAAAAAAAACAGTCTCCATTTGCAATAAACTCCCCATGAGCCAACATCATGTTGTCTCTCATCCTGAAACCAACAGTGACCTTAGGATGCCTCAGCAGAAATAAAGGATCTAGAAGCAAAATCACAGTTATGCTCTGATCTGTTCTGGGTACACCACATCTGAAATGTCTGTCTTCAATTTCAGGTCCACATTTCATGGAGTGCATTGTAGAGCAAAAGAGAAAGGATGATGCTATGACCTCATGGGGGTAAACTAAGAGACTCTTTGTAGCTAGACTATAGAAGAAGAGACTCAGGCATGAGTCAAGGCATGCTGGCTATATTCAATTTTGTGAAGGGCTGTCATAAGAAGAGGGATTTATCATGCTCTATGTGACACTGAGGGGATAAAGTTAAAGTCAATGCCTACAAGCTACAGAAAATCCTTTGGTTCCAAAGAAGGAAAAGCAACAAACAGGAAGAACTGTTGGAATAATTTTATTCCAACACTCTTCATGTGACATATTTGAAACCAAAAATTCCTAAGGCATTGAAACTACAACCTCCGGATATGCTGTCACATTCCTCCCTGTTAGGCAGTCCATGGAGGAACACAAACACTAATGTAAGGGTTTTGTCTATGTAGTTAATATCAGTAGACTGATAGTAGTAAAGGAGACTACCCCTGATAATATGGGTGGGCCTCACCCAGTTCTTGGAAGGCCTTAAATGAAAAAACTGAGGTTTCCTAGAGCAGAAGAAATTCTGCCTTAAGACTGCAACATTATCTCCTGCCTGAGTTTCCATCCTGCCAACCTTAGAGATTTCAGTCTTGCCAGCTGCCACAATCAAAAGAGACAATTCCTTTGAATGAATGAATGTAAGTGTGTGTATTCTATTGGTTGTGTTTCCCTGGGGAACCCTGACTGATACAGTTGTGCAAAGGCGGATGTGCAAGAATGATTTACTTCCGGTCATGCTGCATTCCTGTCACTGGAGACAGTCAAGTTCAGGCAAGGAAACCACTTTGGTCATAATAAGGAGGCTATTTAAAACATATGACCCTTGATACAGTTTTAAAGCACGTGTGCCAAACTAGACAACATAGTCTAATTCAAATGTTTCATTTATTTATTAAGTCCTAGTATGTGTCAAATACTGCATGAGGCTCTAGAGGTGTAATGAACAGAAACAGCTACTGCTTTGCCTTTTTGGTAGGTACATGGATCCTGCATGATATGCAGGGGTACCAGACCAGCTCTTCTTGAACACAAAATTGGTGCTCAACAGATACTTGTTGAATGAACAACTGAATGAATAAAACTATATTTTAAGACTGTAGAGAAATAGATAAATACACACACATACACATACATGTACATATATGTTAACTGAAAACTCTATCAAAAATATTAAAATGTTTTAAAGCTTTAATTTATATAAAGATAAGATTTGATTATTAAAACATTATATGAACACACCATGTTCCCTTCTCCGATAAGGCATAAGCCTAAGTTATTGTCCTAAACCCTCCTCTCCTTTTCGACTGCCCACTTTACATACTGATACTTAAAAAAAAAAAAATCAACTCAATGTCTCTTCATGTGACATATTTGAAACCAAAACTTCCTAAGGTATTGAAACTACAACCTCTGGATATGCTGTCACATTCCTCCCTGTTGGGCAGTCCATGGAGGAACACAAACAGCCAACTGCTGGACTGAGTGTATTCATCTGGCCTTCAGTAGTAGACAGCCAAAGAGTTCACCATGCTGCTTCTCCAAACACAAATGTTAAGAAACATAAGGGAAAAAAAATGGATGCAGATCAATAATAACAGAACCTTAGTATTAAGCCCACATTTGTATCAGACTTGTAATTTTTCAAAGTACCTTCAGTGCCATAATTTCATTTGGTAAAATGCATTCTGTAAAAATTTTACCTGCATTCTGTAAAAATTGAAAAAGAACAAATGAATCCATCATTGGGCAGATGAATACAAGGAGATAAGGATGAAATTAAAATGAGGTTTTAATCTCAATGTTTACAGTCAATTGTGTGCTTCTTTACTATCAGATCATAAGGACAGGACACAGTGTAACGTAGGCTATTTACATAACAATGAGGAACACATTCTTTAGCAAAAGATGATTCACCAGTTTTTTTTTTTTTTTAACACTTGATCCGAGGCTATAAGAAATAGAATACTGCATCACAGGAGAACACTCTTTTATATAAAAGTTGCTGAGAATTTTGGCTATTTTGGTTAGTAATGCACCTGGTACTCCCAGAGGGCTTTGCCATGCATCGGTTATTTATTGGTTACTGTGAATTTCTTATAAAAACAAGATCCATCAGGTTTTACAAAGTTTGTATGATAAAATTCTAATGGTCATTTCATTTCCTAATATAAAATATCTGAGAAGATATGGAAAATAACTGAATGATACAAAATGAAAACCTTTGATAGCAAAGTTGCAAGAGCCTTGCGTTGAGTCATAGACTGGAATTCTAGACTTGGCTCTAGCACCAACAAGCTGGGTGATCTCGCCAAAGATCTCTCTCACATGTATCTCTCATATGTATGGATAAGCTTTACATATTTGTTTATTCATGCTGAAATTATCTATTTCAGACTGCCTGGCCTTTACAATATAGCAACTCATTTTCTATGGGATGGAAGAAATTATGGCTGTTTTTCTGAAACCACATCAATTTTCAAAGGCAGCTGTAGCAACAGACATGCATTTGCACTGGAATTTTGGCTTCAAGGCCAGTACCACCTTGAAAATCTGGCTGATTTCCGCAAACCCATAAGTTGGAGAAATACCAGGAATAAAAAGAGGAATTACAAGGATGATTTAAAATTTTCTTCCCTCCACTTAAAGTTAGTCTTTTCAAGTTGCCAAGAAAACAAGTCGAGATCAAAATGGAATTAATAGATAGCTAGTATTTAACTACAGAAACATTTCAATGAATAAATTAGCCATTAGTTTAAAATAAAGGACAATTGAATTTTAATAATATATTCCAATAAAAAAAGCAAGAACAGAGATACGCCCTTTTGGCTTTGAAAAATAATTCTTGATTTTGTTTTGTTTTGTTTTCCAGTATTGTTTTCCCCCCAATTATATTTTTCTTAAGAGAAAAGCCTTAACTAAGAAATGGTCATTGTCAACCTGCAAAGTACTTAGCCACCTACCAGTAACAATTAATTTTCATTTTTTTCTAGCTTTTTGTTTACTTCTATTTTCCTATGCCATCTTAAGCACCATTTCTCTTTTTACTTCCTGGGCATACAAGAAAGGTCAACAATGACTTAGGAATTGCACAGAGGTCTGCCTTTTATACATATACATGGGCATACACCTGCAATTTGAAAACATGGTTTCATTGGTCTTGGGGTAGAAAAAACAAATTACAATTGACACATCTAGGCTGTTTGCCTCTTTTCGCTTTTCTGTCTTTGCAGGTGAAGGAAGAGACAAATGCTGTAAAGCCACAGGTAACCAGAGCACTATATTTTAGGACAACAGAAAGGCTCTTCTAAACACATCCAAACTTGTCTCAAAACCACCTCCCTCCCTTTGGTCCAGTTCTTTAAAAAACAATTATTCCTCTAACCACCAACTACGCAAGGAATCAATAGGCCGCATTTCTGGTAATCCTTCAATTTCATAAACCAACTAGGAAAAGCTTCTTTATATACACACATGTGTTAAGGGGCCATGCAAGCTCCGCATCCACATGGGCAGAGGGAAGCATAATCTGCCCTTTTTGCTTATCTTGATTAATGTTTTTAGCAAATTTACCATAAAGATTATGTAATCTTATGTCTACACTCCCACGTTCACTGCAAAATTTTTCACAATAGCCAAGATATGAAAACAACTTAATGCCCATTAATGGATGAATGGATTTTAAAACGTCATTTTATATTTTTATATATATATGTGTGTATGTATATGTGTATATATATACACACACACACTCATACACACACACACACACACACACACACACACACACTATGGAATGCTATTCAGCCTTAACAAAGCAGAAAGTTCTATAATTTCCAACCACATGGATAAACATAGAGGAAATTACGCTAAGTGAAATAAGGCTGGCCCAGAGAAACAAATACCATATGATCTCACTGATATGTGGAATCTAAAAAAGTCAAACTCATAGACACAGAGAGTGGAATGGTGGTTAACGTCACTGGGAGAGGTATCAATGGGCCAAATGGGGGCATTGGTCATAGGGTACAAAGTTTCAGTTACACAGGAGGAAGAAGTTCTGGTGATCTGTTGCACAGCATGGTGACCATACTTCATAATAATGTATTGTACACTTCAAAATTGCTGACGGACAGCATTTGAAATATTCTAACCATAAAGAAATGACAATTGAGGGGATGGATATGCTAATTCACCTGGTTTGATCATTCCATAATGCATATATGTATCAAAACATCAAATTATATCCCATAAATATTTACGGTTACTATTTGTCAACGAAAAATAAAACAAAAATCTGTGATTGATGGTGAAAAATACATAGAATCTTAGAAAATAATGCTCCAAAAGTTTAATGGGTCCTCAAGGAGGTAAAAACTGAGATACAGCGTTGTTGCCTGTCTTCACGTTCACATGGTATGCACAGCCGAGGCTACTTCTTATACCTGTGGTCCTCAAGTGGACCTGAAACCTATGTGATATTAGAGCCACAAATAAACTTGTTATGTCTTCCTGAAAAGTCCATTTTAGTCACTGAGTTTTAGGGCAGATTGTTTTTATGTTTAAACAAACTGATATATTAGGAATTCATAGTAAGTTTTGCATACATTTTATATAACTATAAAACATGCAAAATGCTTACATGATTCTGAGATGCTTACATATCCCAAACCCCCTAGATCTTTCTTTCTCTTATTAGATGTACTTTGAAAACAATGTTCGAAAAGCATCATACTATGCCATTCAGCCTGAAGAAGGGGAAAAATTGGTATATAGCTACTTAAGTAGAGAAAAAGTTCTAAAACACAAAAGGTAGTTCTATAGCGTAAGAAAATTGATCTACCCGAGAGGCGACTGATGTTTCTGTTTTTTATTTTATATATATGAGATCTCATACATATATCTCAGTCTGAAGTATACATATATTTTAAAGCGGGTTTTGGTGGTTATCTTAAAAGTCACATTTAAAATTAGAATAGTCCCTGTCCCACTTGAAAATAAGATGAAAAAAGCTTTAAAAAATTTTTTTTATAATTGACAGAGAATAAAGCAGGCAAGAACAAAAAATAGGATGAAAAATCGCTTCTCTTTGTGCCACAGAAAAAAATATCACAAGCTTGTTTGTTTTTGGCACCCAGTTTATAGCCTAGCAATCTGAGTCTATGAACTTAAGCCTTCATGGATGAGTGCACCAATTGGCTTTTGAATTACAGGATAGCATTACTCAATTAACTTTGAGACTAGCTAGCCCTTTCAAGCAATATAGTTAGCAGTGGCACACAATATTTCAGTTCTAAAATGAGAATGTCAACTGTGAAACTAAATTTACAATTTCAGTTGTTTCTCTATCAGCCCCCTCCCACACTTACTACGAATTTGAATAATACAACTACAAGAAGCACTGAAATAAAAACGTGTGCATTCTAGGCTGATCGGCAAGTCCTATCACTTTAATTACTTGGAGCTTGTCAAAATATAGGCTGATGCACACAAGGAAATCTGTGCCCTGCATGCCACATTATTAATGCTTCACCCTTAGCCAATGAAAGTAAATGTTTACCCGGCTGGGGCAACAAAAGATAGGAAGGGCTGGGAAATCATGACCCTACACTTTGCAGCGTCCCCATAGAGTTCACCGTACTATCCCTATGCCAGCAAGCTCACTTGAAGACCGAACTGCAAGATACAATTAGAAGGAACAAGAATTCCCCAGTACAGCAGACCATGTAAATACTTACATATTACACACGTGTGTGCACATACACGCATCCCTCACATGTTTTATCAGTACTCCTTAGTAATTAGCACACTATTAAATTTTGCCTCTGCTGACAAGTCTATGGTCAAACTGTCAATGAAAAAGTTCTGGTAAATGTTAAATTCTGTTTTAAATATAGAGGGCCTATCTATCACCTGGGCTTAGGAAGCCATCTGCCACATACCAGAAGCACTTTCACATTTAAAGGTGTTAATTTATTGGTGACACTAACATATTTCTGGCTTTTTACAAGATTAAATATAAGCCATATGAAGTATTGTTACGATCATCTGTAGTCAAGCTATAATTGACATTAACCAGATTTTAGGTTTAAGAAAGAGAAAAAGAGAGAAAGTATGTGTGTGTGTTTGTGTGTGTGTGTGTGTTCAGGGTATGCTGAGCAGGGATATGGAGTTTTTACCTTATAAGCTGTCTGACTTAGTGAAAACCAAAATACTCACTTGAACGCAAGTATATCTTTAATTGTATGTTTTCACTGTGGAACTTACAAATTAAAAAAGCATACCTTAACAAATTATAATAATATAAGCTAATTTTGAGCATTTGCAATGTGCCAGGAACACTTGCATGTAACAACTCATTCAATCCTAGTAACAACTGACGTGCTATTATATGTTTTTCATAGTTGAAGAAATTGACAGGTTAAGTAACTTGCCAAAGTTGCCAAGTTCACAGGGCTAACAAAAGCTCGCACTCCTGATTTCAAGCCATACGACTCCTTGTTAGCAAATGGGCAATAAAGTCTTGTTTATCCTCAATTCCTACTGGTATTAAGTGTGAGGAAAGTAGAGGGGACAAGGAAGACGTGAAGCCTCTGAAACAATTCAGTGAAGAGTTACTGAATTACATTCCAACAGGTATAATTTCTTGCAGACTTAAACAAGGAAAAATTACCTATAAGATTGTTAAAGCCTCTGCAGTAGAAAGAGAAATGCGTGACACAATGATGAGGCAGAGACATCAAATAGCCATATTCACAAAGAATTAGAATCAACATAAATTCAATATTGTTGTAGTCTATTTTCAAAATGGTTGCATATGAGCCAGGCGTGGTAGCACACACTTGTCGTCCTACTTACTGGGGAGACTGAGGTGGGAGGATCCCTTGAGTCCAGGAGTTGGAGGCTGCAGAGAGCTATGATCATGCCACTGCACTCCAGCCTGAGTGACAGAAGGAGACCTAGTGTCTTAAAATCAAATTGGTAGATACGAAGTAGTCTGTAGTCGTTTTCACTGAACTATGGAAAAAGGCTTCACAATTGTCACCCATGCATCAAACAAGTGCTGCTTTTAAAATGTGAGGTGCAGTTACAGGTCTCAGAAAAATAATTTAATGGTGAAAAAGGAAAACACTGTCTGTTTACAGATGACAGACAAAAAGGCAATTGTTAAAGGTATGTAGTCCGTCATTGTCATTTTCACCTAAATGAAAATAAACACAAATGGTGGAATGTATTTAAGGCAAATAGAGAAAACAGTCCAAAGAAGATTTGAATGTTGTTAGAGTTGGAAAGAAACTTAGTGAGCAATTTCAACCTGTGCATGTTACATAAAATAAAATTAAGTTCAGCAGAATTTGATCTCCCTGTGCAGGTGTTATCTTCAGCTCTGGGTATGAGTTGCACTTCTAGCGGCAGTGTATGGAGTTAAGGACACAGGAAGATGATACCTAGAACCCTGGAAGCTTCAACTTTGAGAAGTGGGCAGATGAAGAGCAAACCATGAAAACAGCTAGTTAGGAGCAATGGAGAGAGAGCAGCAAAGCCAAAGAGTGTGATGTCATGGGAGCCTGGGAAGGAAGGAATTTCAGGAGAGAATAAGCATTGGTGTGATGAGAGAAAGAAGTCTAAGAAGATCAGAACTGGAAAATGATCATTAGATGTGTTGGTTATTGTTTGGTAGTGACGTTAGCAAAAGCAGTTTCAGGAGCGTGGTTATAACAGAAGATGGCTATGTTTTAAGTAATGAATGGGAGAATAAAAAAACAGATAAGACAGTAAGGGAAGAACTCATATTCAATAAGCTTGAAGAAAAGAAAAAGATGAAGTAGTGGACAAAGAAATGCGTAAGGAAAAATGGTCAGGTGAGAATGAGAGGAATAATTGAAACCATGTGGGGAAAGGCAATGAAAACAGGTGTCCCAGCTCAGGCTGATGCATGAGCCTTGACAGGAGACACCCAGCGTGCTCTGAGATCATGAAGATGGGAAATGAATGGACACACGTACAGCTATGTGGTTCTCTCACCTGAGTTTTTTTTTTTTATGTTTGACTTCTTAAATCGCATGTAGGTTATTTTAACAAACGATACAAGGTTTTTAAAAATCTCCTTCCCTTATTGCCCATGGGAAGTCTGGAATGAAGGAATAAACGGTCAGCCTCAAGCCTGGACCCTGCACTCACAAGGAGTTAGACAAGCTCTTGCTGGCAGTGTGCATCTTCTCCCACACTCCCTTCCCTCCATCCTCCATTCACGGGAATCATTTCCTCATTCTCCAGATCCTTCCACCAGCTACGGAAATTAGGTTCTCACGCCATTAGAAAACACTGAGGAGATTAACAGGGAGGAGTTTAACTATCTTCAGTCGTGTGAAGGCTGGCAGGTTCTTAGCCTTGCCAACTATCTATTTTCCTTGCGTGGTTTCTGCCAGAGGCAAGAGCAAACAGCAAACAGAAGAAAAGGGTGGTAGCAGGAAAGAGTACTTTTGAAAAAATTAAAAGAAAAAGAAGAGACAAAGACTTAGAAGAGGGAAGATTACTGCTGAAATTAAACCAGAAGCAGGTTACAAAAGAAAGGTTGGTCACAGAATTAAAAAGCTATTATGTGTATTTGTCTAAGATTTTGTGGATTACCTAATGTATTGGATTATACAGCTTATTTCCAAACAGGTTTCCCTCTACAAACATGCACCTACCAGATACCTGTTTGAATCCTTTCCTGAGAACCAAAAGCTCTGTGTACAGTTAATTATGGTTCCTTCCTCCAGTAAGACACTAAGGCAAGAGGTTACCCTGAAAGGTCATGCTGCCCCTAATATTTTAGCAACCTCGACTTTGGAATTCTTTAATTGTAAGATCGAAGATATATTTTTCAAACTAGATATTAGATACATTTTTCACTTCCACCATTTCACCCTTAATCTTAAAGGTCTGCTAGTGATTTCTCAGATGGGGAACAAAGTCTCTGAATTACTGATGTTAGCCAGAACTTGCTAATTTAAATTCACTGCAGAGGGATTCGCAATAGCTATCTTGCTTAAGGGCATGCACTCCTAAAGTTTCAGGAATCCTCAGGATTTTCGAGTGTTGGGCAATAATGCAATTCTGCTTCTGATAAAGCTAGATTCACTTAAGCATTTTTAAAGCACCTAACACATGCTTGACACTGGGCTGTTTGCTGAGAATATAAAAATGAATGATATGTAAACTCAGTCCCTCAAGATTGTATACATAGAGAAAAGCACAAGTATGTATTTTATAATTTCCACGATCTGATTTCTTTGGAGGTTGTTAAAAATCAGAATGCCAAGACCTCTGATATATCCATTATCTGTGTGTTATCAGCAAAGCTACTTCAACATAAATAAGCAAAAGGATATATAACATTCAATTAGGCAAACTAAAAGTTCTAGATGAAGAGACTTTATCTAAAAGAGTAACAAATGAGCATAGGAGAAATATCAGCTACCCACCTGACCAATCCCAAGAAACGATAATAAAGAAACACAGTCACCCACACACACACACTACAACAACCACAGTGAAAATCTTACCTGACTTGCCCACGCCTGCTCTCCCAAATATTGCCAGTTTGACCTCTGCACTTTTAGCCATGATGGGTGCTGGTAGACAATTTACTGTTGTTAAAACTAAAACACTGAGCAAATCTTTTTGGTTCCAGTCTTTGGATTCACCATATCATTGTAAATCTTGGAAGAGTCCACAATCCTTAAACAAAAGAAATTTGGGAATTCATAAGAGACTGGAAAATGAATTAATATTTATTAAGCATCTAGTATATGCCAGCCACCATTCACTTTATCAACATTTTCTAGTTTGATCTTTACCACTATCCTGTGAGAAGTCTATGGTAACTTACTGGAAATGATTTAGCTAATAAATGGTAGATTCAGGACTTGGATTTTGATCTGGTTGGTACTAAAACATGCATTAGCATATCACACACAATAGCATTTCTAAAGTACTTCCTCAAGAAATTTTTTTATGAAGGTATTGATTCTTGGTAGTAATAGAAAGTAAATACTTAAAGTATGTGAATACACACATTTACCATCTATCTGTAAACATTCAGGGTACAAATACATGCAGTGGGGCAATGGAGAAAGTCACTTTTGGGCCTCTTCATGTCTCTTTGGGTTGAATAATATACATTCATATTAGTCAATTCCAATGCAACACAATTCAATTTTGCATCTCAAAGTTAAATTTTATCTCAATTCACACTTGATCACATGATGAAGTCATGTGACAGATACAGATACACATGTTCTAGGAATCAATATATAATATGTAGATTATATTTTTATATTTTGCTGGGCACCATGCCCTGGTACACAAACAATAAATGCCATGCTCCAAGTTATTATTCCTTTTCTATGATGACTTCAAGTAAATTAGTTTATAATGCTGTCTTAAAACTTGGGAAATAACATTACGTACAAAGTAAGCACATCTTATTTAGTTTGGTGCTTTAGGAAAGACATCTAGGTTCTTAGGACCACGGAAATGTAAATTTGGAAAGAGCTTTGGTGGTGGTGGGGGCTGGAGTGGGGGTCATCTGAAGGAATCTTCTAGCCATTCTTCTAGCAAGAATCTTCCCTTAGGACATAACAATCATTCCATATTGCATTCCTGACTTACCACTTCCAGGTATGAAAGGTAGGCTCATTACTTCTGAAAGCTGCTTCATTTCTCCAATTAGGAGAAACTGCCTTTCTAATATTGAGCTCTAATCTGTCTCCTTGTGGCTTCTACTCATTTGTCCTGGTTTTTCTCTATGAAATAACTCAAAATAAGTCAACTTTTTATTTCACTCAGAACCGTTCAAGGATCCTAGTGTCTAGTAGGACCCTTGCTCCATCCTAGGCTTCCTTTTTCTAGGAACTTGAGGCCCAGCCTGTCCACTTGTTCTTCCTGGAATGCACACTCTCGTTTATGTTTTTTTGACCTTTACTCCCTTTTTCATCATGTGCATTGCCTCCTCAACATCTTAATCACTTTAAAAACGTGGTGTCCACTGCATTCCACTTTGAGATATGACCTGACAAACTGACCCAGTATAAATTCCCTGAGATTTTCACTATCGTTAATCTGCATACCATGGCTGTACTGTAGCACAGCCAATCACAATAAGCCTCACATCTTTTACATGGACTGCAGACCCCCGCTTTCTGAACTTTTGCAATCAATGGCTTAAACCTAAATACAACACTGCACTTTTACCCGTGTTAAACTTAATCACATCAGTCTTCATAATTCATTCAGTTTTCAAGTCTGTAAAGACGTTTTAAACACAAATATGTTATCTAAATGTGTTAACTGTTCCTGCTAGACTTTTTCCATCTATAAATTTTTACAAAGAGCTTCTTAAGAGAGAGAAATAAAAAAGTGGAAACCCTTCTGAAAAAGTATTTCTACAAAGACATTAACATGCAATTGTTTTCTTCCTTATGTATTTAAGCTATCATCCTGTACCTAACAAGGTTTTGTATTTGCTGATTTTCAAAGTGCCAGAGCTTCCTCTGAAGGAAGGAAAAATCAACATTAACATTAGCTATTGTTTACTTCATCCTCAATAATGAAAAAGTGTCTAAGTAATCATTAATAACAAAAACCAGAAGCTTAAACATCTGCAATTTGTCCAGTCCCATATTTTTGGCTAAAGATAAAAAGATTTCCTTATTTGTCACTTTAGATGCATTCATTAAGAAAAGGCCCCTATGTCTTCAAGGTTTAGTGCTTCATCACAGAAACATAATATATGGAGATACATTAACTATTTAAATTATAAATGAGAAGAGGTGCTGGCAAGTATTTCTTTGAAACATTGAAGTGTCTGCAGCTAGTATAAACAATAATTTTCTATTTCATGCAAAACTGTTAATATCCATGGATATAAAATGCAAGTAATTATCTCTCTGATTAATATTTCATGAAAGTAGCCATCAAATGTGATTTAAAAAAAAAATGACAAGTCCCATTTTTTAGTAACTCCTAAATGGCCTCAGAGGCATAGGAATTTCACTTAAGAAAGAGAAATTGTGTGAGCTATTTCTTCCATTTATAACCTAATAAAGATACAGCTGGTTATTGTCAACCTAGTGTTATGTTTAGAAAAATCACTTAAAGGAAGACACAAAACTGACATGAGTTCTTCAACATTTTATTTCTCACATGAAAATGTGAAAAGTTACATTTGACAAGATAGAAAACAAAAATAAATTTGTAAATTGTTGTAATAAGTAAACTGTTGCCAAGTTTCTGATGTTCACAATAATTCATAATCTGAGAGCTTCAATATGTGGATCTAAGAAAATCCATTTGTCCTAATGTTCTGCTGAAATATTCTGAGTAGGGCTGAAATTTACCATTCACTTTTTAGGTGGACGGTGCTTTATTAGGACAAAAACATCTCAGCTCCTATCACTCCTAGAGGTAAAGTCATACCTATTTAGTTTGAAGGTGTAGGTTTTTTTTTTCCTAAACATAAATTAAAGGAAAAAGGAAAAACGCTAGCCTCCAAATCCTGTATTATTAGTGATGCATTCAATGATTTATTCCACACTTACACTACGCACATACAAATAAAAGTAGCTCCCTTCGAAGAGCTTACACTCTGTTAGACCTATGATATTTAGATCACTGTAACCTTATTTACTTACTTATTTAAAGAAAGTTTTCATTCCTAATAAATCATTCTCAAGGCTATATTTATCAAGGTTCATGCTTTCTGCTTCCTCTTGGGGGTGGGGCAAGCAAGCATCTTTATAAGGTAATCATGCTTGGAACTTCTGTTTTCAGGCGCTCATCAAAATCAACTGTAGCTATTTAGGGAAGCAAAGACCCTAGTCTAGTCCTGGAAATGAGATTCTCTTCTTTTTTGGCCTCCCCTTCTCTGGTTCTGAAACTAAGTTTTCCTGGTCTCATTACGAGGAATTCTCCCTCTTCTTATCACTACGCAGTACCCACAGCAAACCAGGATTAATTGTATAAGCCTCTTGGCTATTTAATGTTGCTCTGAAATCAACAGGTATCTCGCAATAATAAACAAACCCATTGTGGACTGC
This sequence comes from Macaca fascicularis, assembly GCF_037993035.2. Lineage (NCBI taxonomy): Eukaryota > Metazoa > Chordata > Mammalia > Primates > Cercopithecidae > Macaca > Macaca fascicularis. Next base: position 18,014,843 of record NC_088385.1, read on the forward strand.
AAGTCACTTGCTTTCAGGCTAGGGAGAAAATGCAGCCTTAAGTCACAAGGGCATTTTTCTTCTCAGCTAGGAGAGCCCTGTCAAGCCAGGCTGCCGGTGTTCACATCTCCCTCTCAGCGAACCCCAAAGCCACCCTGGGAGGAGGACCCGGTGACCAAGAGGACTGACTCAGAGGCCGAGTGCGCTCAGGGGCTCGGAATGGGTCTGCAGGAAGTCGTCCCGAAAGAGCCACCTGGACACGTGCGTGACACTCACCTGTTCACACTCTCCAGGCCAGGAGAGCCACGGTCCTCTCTGCAAGTTCGGAATGGGTCCCCCAAGATCGCGAAGCCCTCCCACGCTGAGCAGCCCAGGCTTCGGGTTGCGTTTCCAGTTGCTGGGCTGCGGTCGTGGGTGGGACTAGCCGCAGAAGCAAGTGCCACTGGCCCGGCGGGGGTCTCCTCACTCTAGCTCGCTCCGACTAGCGGCGGAGGGACTGCGGCAGGACGCGAGCTGAGCCCGGCCAAGGCCGCTGCGCTCCGCGGCCAGGATGCTGCAGTGCGGCGCTTCGGCGCCCCCTACTGGGTTCAGGGGTAGGCTCCTCCCGCCGCGCTGCCTCCCAGGCCTGCGAGCTTGGGTCTTTAACTTGCTGCACCCAAGACGGGCTTCCCTTTTTCACTGGTCATTTCCAGGCCTCTAGGCTGTCACCGAAGGGCAGCTTTCCTCGGTTAAAAGCTTGCCTAAGAAAGCATCACTACGTGGTGTTTTCTAATCCTTACTTCAAATGATCCTTACAATATCTCTTTGAAGTATTTTTAATTCTCTCTCCATGATACCCAAGAGGAAACTGAAGGAGAAGGTAATGCAAGGCTAGCAAATGACTGGAATGAAATCCAGACTGGATTGGAAACTGAGAGATGCTAGGAAAAACAAACACGGAATTCAATTGAAATTCTACTCATACATTTGAGAAAGTTCCAAAAACTTCTTGTCCTTCTCACAAGATCAGCATTTATAGGATTTGCATTGGAGTCATACTCCATTATTCTCAGACCGTAATAAAGACAATTAATATGCGAGCTGTGCTGGACCTGCTTTCATATCCCTCATCGGATTTGATTTTTACACCCTCTCTTCATGTAAGAACTAGTATTATAATTACCAGCCTTTCACAGATGAGGAGGTGAGCTTCAGAGAGGTTAAATGATCTCCCGGAAACTGAAACTTCTGAGCAAAGGAGCAGGAAACACTTATGTTATTGTTTTTCCCTTACAAATCTGGGTATTCTTACCAAGATACCAAGCGGCTTCCAGAAAACCAGTGTTATATAGAACAGACAGGGGCCTAGGGCAAACTGAACGATCTGCAGAATGTCATCAATGGGAAGGGAGGTAACCATGGGGGCAATTTCCAGAGGCCAGGCTGACCTGGAAAGTCACTGCAGCCACGAGTGAATGGCTGAATGGAACAGCTAGATCTATGGCAAAAGGAGGAGTTCCCTTAGCTGAGCAGAAGTTGCCCTGCTAGTTCTTTGAGAAAGCTCAAACACTGTATGGTTTACGAGTTTCCTGATCCCTCATGTATCCCTCCCTCCACACCCACACATCTGGATTAGATGCCTCCCTCTATATCTCACAGGACCCTGTGATCTTATCATTGTGTTTGTGTCGTACTCATTTCTGCTCCTCAGTCCTCTCCATTAAACTGTGAGCTCCCAGAAGCCAGGAATGTACCATGTGTGACTCTGGATTCCCAGCATCATCCATACAGTGTATATACCTACAGCCTGGCATATGGTAGGTAGTTAAAAATACCTACTGAATTGAAGGAATTAAGATAAAGAAGAAGTTGTGACAGGATATGTTTGAGCTTTTTTACATACTGGATTTAGGATACACCAGCCAGTAAGAAACTGAATGTATGGGGCTGACATTTAAGAAAGAGGCCTGGAAAAGAGAGAGACTTTGGTGCCTTAGCACGCAGAAGACCTTTGACGTCTGGGATGAGATAATAATTGCCCAGATTGATTATATAGAATCTTACAGAATTCCAATTACATGGAATTGTGTGGCATTAAGGTGTTCAGGTTTCACATGTTACCTTGTTTCCCCCATTAAATCTTATACTCAGGGCAAGATTTAATTTTAAAAAAATTCTGTGACCCTATATCGATAAATATACTATTTACAGAGACCTGAGTTGGAATTCCCACTTTGCCACTCTTATTTAATAGGAGTTATTGACCAGCCTGGCCAACATGGTAGAGACATTGACTCTACTAAAAATACAAAAAATTAGCCAGGCGTGGTGGCACGAGCCTGTAATCCCAACACTTTGGGAGGCTGAGGTGGGCAGATCACCTGAGGTCAGAAGTTCGAAACCAGCCTGGCCAATGTGGTGAAACCCTGTCTCTACTAAAAATATAAAAATTAGCTAGGCGTGGTAGAAGGAACCTGTAATCCCAGCTACTCCGGAGGCTGAGGCAGGAGAATCAGTCGAACCCCAGAGGCGGTGGTTGTAGTAAGCCAAGATGGCACCATTGCACTCCAGCCTGGGTGACAAAGAGAGACTCTGTCTCAAGAAAAGAAAAAAAAAAAAAAAGAGTTTTCGAAGCGGGCCCAAGACAGGTCCCATTTGTAGTAGTTCTTTTGGAACTTGCCTATGGAACCTGATTCTCTCCATTTTCCTGCTTAGCCCATAGACGACAGCACTCCTCCGTCAACTAGGGAGGCGTTTGCACACACACCTGCAGTTCTTGATGTGCTGCTGTAAGAGAAGTGAAGTAGCTATCTTGGAGCCTGACACCCACTGTGTGATATTTTCTGTATGTATCCTATATTCTGTAGGCTGCTTCCTTTGTCTTGAAAGCAGCAAGAAGAAGCATCCTCTCTTGTAGTGCCTGCCTCATGGATCAGGAGGAAGGGCAGAGGACACTTTGTACTTATGGTTCCATGATCTACGTCTGCTGGGCAAGAATTCTCCTGGGGAAAGGGGAAGTCCTTGTCACATTCCAGTCTCTTAGCCTGGCCTTAGGCTTCAGCTAAAACCTCTAACACAAAACAAGTAGATGAAGAGTTCGTATAACCACAAAGCATGTTAGAAACTGGAATTGTGTGTGTGTGTGTCTGTGTGTGTGTGTGTGTGTGTGTGTATAGCTGTTAATCATGTTTGTTGTAAATAATTCAAACAGAAGAAAAAATACAAAGATGTAGACAATCACTCCCAGAATCACACTATCCAGAAATAATAACCATTGTTAACATACGGGGACCCTTATCATTCCAGATATTGTAGAAAACAGACATCTTGATGGACAGGTATGTGAAATGGCACAGATATGCTAAGTATCAACATACTGTAGATGCTATTTTTAATTTAAAAGTACACTTAATGAAGCAGAAGATAACAAAATTAAAGTGAACATTAAAGAGTGGCTGAACTTTAGATATTTAGTCACTTCATGAGATATTCACCCTAAAGATTCCTTTACAGTTTGAATTATTACATAAAACCAGATCTGAATTCATTATGCTTAAACATATATTTGTTTTAGTCAATATCAACTGACTGTTTGCTATTTAAAAAGAAGAAAATAGCTCTTTCATTATGTCTCTTTTTTTTTCTTCTCTCCTTCTATATTTTTACACAGGTTGTATTTGTTCATTGTCAAGATTTATAACATTCACATTTCACTTACAACTCTCATTCCCAAAGTTATTTAAACTTAGTTCTATATTGAAATAGAATAAATTTCTTTAATTAATTCTTTTGTCATGGTGTTTCTATTATTGATTATTTTGATTCATCCCTTGATATCTTCATTAAGCAGTGTTTTCAAGAAGGTCTTGCAGGTGCTGTATTGTATAATTGAGAATACCTGTTTCTTCCTTTTCTTGTTGTTTTTAAATTTGTTATTAGCCTACTTTTGCTTACAATGGCCTTCTTCTCCTTTTTTTTTTTCCTGCGTAGTGTTTTTATATTTATTATTTGTTTCATTTTAAGATCAGGACTCATATTTGCTATGATACAAATTCAGTTAATTGTGCTTGACTTCATTCCTATCTTATCTGAAGCTTGTTTGTTTTTTCTATAAAGCAATGGTTTGAAGATGAGCATTGTATTCTGTCTACCATTCCGAGATGAGAAGATGGTAAAGGAAAGAGAAGAGGGCTTCTGAGTCACTGTGCTGCCTCTGATAGAGGTTACATGCTCTACTTTTGTTCTCAGGTTTTGCTAAAGACTCTGTCCCAGGATTTAGTGCAGACAGGCAGGATCACATACTGTTTCAGAAAGATTCCCTTAAGCCTGAGATTGTGTTCTTCATTCATTCTTGGAGCCCTCTACTCTCTCTCTCCCAAGCCATTTCCACTATGACTACTCACTCTGCCCTCTCCTCCCGTCAGAAAAGTGTAGTTGTTCAGTTCATTTCACTCCAAATTTGGAGACATTCTTAATTAGTGAGAAAGAATACTTAGGATTTGATCACTCATCAGTACTGCTTCTGGAAAGCCGGGACTTTCTACATCGTGATCTTTTATTTTCTTTATTTCATTTCGAAGTTACATGGCAACAAATGATACTCCTTTCCTTATTTCGTTGCTACTAATGATTATCTTTTGACTTTGGGATGGGCATTTTATTGCTGTTACCATTTATTTAGTTAAATATTAGGCAAAGGCAAGACTAATTTTAGTTGAGATTGAACTTTCCTGTTTACTGGGAACAACTATAAAGGCTAACCAAAATATACAAAATAGCTGTTTGAAGCATTGGCAAACAACCAAGGCAGGACTGCACATCTGACAGAAGGAATGTGCTAGAGTTTAGCCCCACAGGCACACAGATTTTCTTGTTGGGGTCACCTTAAGGGCCCATATCCATGAAAGTGAAGCCCAAACATCATTGAGAGGTTAGAGTTCAGGGCTACTAAGGCAGCTGGGTTCAGAAGGCTATCAGAAAGGGCAGCAGCCACAGAGAGAGAAGCTCAGATATTTGCATGGAAATGTCCCTAGGATCTTGGCTAATTTCAGGGCTGCACATTGCGTGGTGAGTCTCTGAGACATCTGGTAAAAAACAACTTCCTAAAGTCTGAAAGCTCCTGAATCCCAAGATCTGAATTCCAGAGTTCTCTGAGTACTGAGAAGACATCAGAGGTTCAGCCCAGTCAGAATTCAGCAATCTTTGTGAAGTAGGAGTGAGGACAATGCCTTAGGCAGAAGAGCTGTAACCTAGGACTAAGGGTGGATCTGAAAGACATCCCCCCACAACAAAGACTGAAATGAGACCTTTACAGGAGCAATCTCATCCACCAGCAAATTAACAGCCTGCTGAAACAAAATACAACACTCTTGAAAAAGTTAACAGGATCCAGAGCCTGTATAACCATCATCTACAATGTCAAACCTACTGAATTAGTCTGCTCAGGCTGCCATAACAAAGTACCCCAGAATGGGTAACTTAAACAACAGAAGTATATTTATTACGTGTATGGAGGTTGAGAAGTCCAAGAAAGTTTCATTATGAAGCCTCTTCTTTTGGCCAGCAGGCGGCCCTCTTCTTGTGCTCACAGGACTTCCTCTGTATGAGTGTGTGGAGAGACAAAGAGAGCCTTCCAGTGTCTCTCTTTGTAAGGACATTGGTCTTATTGGATCTGATACCACCCTTATGACCTCATTTAACCTTAATTCTTTTCGGAAAAGTTCTATCTCCAAATAAAATCACACTAAGAGTGTGGCTTCAGTATAAGCATTTTGAGAGTACACAAACATTTAGTTCATAACATAGACAATAAACATTTCCAGATAGGCAAGAAGCACATAAAATTTACCAATACTCAAGAGATAAAAATAGATGATAGATGATCTGAAGTAATTAGATGAAGACTTCAAAATTGCTAGATTATTATGCTAAAACCAAGAGAGGAAATAATGGACAAAAACAGATAAAAATACAAAGTATTTATCATATTTTTATCCATTTGGGGATATTTCACAGAGAAATAGAAACTATGAAAAGAATCAAATAAAAACTTTAGAACTATAAATAAATACTTAAAATTAACAATGCATTTGAGGGGTTTAACAGTAGATTAAAAGACTGGAAGACGGAATTAGTAAATTCAAAGATCTGTCATTAGAAAATGTCCAAAATGGGCCACAGAAAAAATAGACAATGGAAAGATGAAAATAGAGAATGAAAAATGCAGAACATGATCAAAAGTCATAACATACATGTAATTGGAGTTCTAGAAAGAGAAGAATGAAAGGATGAGATAAAAGCAATAGTTGAAGAAATAATAGCTGAAAATTTTGCAAATCTAATGAAAGATAGTAATCTCTCAATTCAAGATGTTTCACGAACCCCAGGCAAGGTAAATAAAAAGAAATCTAAACCTACATACATTTCAGTCAACTTTCTGATCAAGATACAGAGGAAATACTAAAAACACCTAGAGAAAAAAACAAAAAAGACACACTGTTTTTAAGGAAAAAATACAGTAAAAATGGATTATAGCCTCTCAATAGAAGCTATGGAAAACCTAGGACAATGAAAAAGCATCTTCAAAGTGCTGATACTTGTTGAAATAAGTCATTCGCAGACAAAATTTGAGATAGTTTATTGGTTGCTAGCAGAACAATGAAAAAAATGATTTCAGATGGACGCAAAAACAAAAAATTCTAGTAGTATCAGCAACTCCTGATAGGGTAAATAAATGGGTAAAAATAAATGAAGATTAACCAATGAAAACCACAGTATAAAAATGTCTTGTGGATTTATAATTTCTGCAGGTTAAATATATGACAGTGGGAAACAAAGTAAGAGGTATAAATTAAGTTGCGCTGTTATAAATTTCTTACACATTGAGGGATTTGGCAAAATTACTAACTTAGACTAATAATGTAAGAATTCACTTGCAATTTCTAGGAAAACACTAAAGGTATCCCAAAGTATAACCAAAAAACCTAATAGAGAAGATAAAATAAAATATAAATATTCCATTAATACAAAAGAAGGAAAGAAAGGTGAAATAAAGGAACAAATAGATGGAAACATTTGTCAACAAATAAGAAGATACTAGACTTACATCCAACTATCTCAAAAATTACATTCAATGTACATGTACTGAACACTCCAATTAAAACACAGAATATGTCAGCTTGGATTAAAACTGATGCAACTGTATGCTTTTTACAAAAATCACTTATTAAATATAAAGGCACAAATAGACTGAAAGTAAAAAAAAAAAAAAAAAAAAAAAAGGAAAAAGATGTTCCATGCAAACACTAGTCAAAGGGAAAGGCCAATTCTGCAACCGACTTTCATTCCATGTCTTTGCATACATGAAAGTTAGCCCAAAGCCTGTGTTCTGAATCATAATGCTTCACTACTTTTATAATGCAGCGAAGTTCATCTCCCTTTGTAATATTTCCTTGCCTTGGCCAAGGTTGATTGCCTCCATTCTTCTTTCCCATTCTCAGTTCATTTGGTGGTGTTCCGAGCACGACAACAGGAATACTAGAAACGAGCATGTGTACAGAAAAGTAAGCTGTAGTCAGTATTTTATGTCTCTTTTGCAGATTCTCACTCTGAATCCTCCTGCTCATCTGGTCATACCCTCTGGTGGGCAGGATTGCTGGAATGACAGCCCACTTTGTTGAGGAAAGGGAGAAGACAGTGAGTGCCTGTATCTTAGCAGATCTTTGAACCATACTCTTTGAACCAAATTTAGTTCTCATTAGTCCATCTCTGTTTAAACTATTTTTCCAGACTAATGGAGATTAGATTATCCTAAAAGAATTGGATTTCTTGCTGAATTTTTATTGCTATCACTTTTACTGACTTTTAAGTGGACAGTAGAACAGTTCTAAGATTAGTTGCATATGTCTCCATGTTAGTACTGTGCAATAAGGAAAGAGAGAGACTATCTGCTAACAGTAAATGCAGTTTAGTTATCACTAGTTATATAAGTATTATAGTTATATAAGTTAGAATCTTGATGAAATTAATAAATTCAAATAGAATAATATATTCCATTGGAGGTTAATGCTGCTCAGATGCTATCGGAGAATCTTTACCTAATAAACTGGCAGGGAATTAGAAACACATTTGCAAAGTTCTGACAATTTGTGGGACCTGGAATAACATAATAAAAGCAAAATTTAGCTTACCACAGGGTCAATGTGAAAAACTACATTTACTTATATAGGATAGTCCACATGGTTTTGTACTTCCTACCTTTACCTTAATGATATGTAAAAACAATTCCAAACTGGAACATTTTTTGAACCTTACAAAATCCAACTTATCATCTATGGTTAAAAAAGGCCAAGAAGCCACATGAGCTGGGATAGTTTTCCCTCCATTCTGTCTCTTATATAGGGTTGAAAGTAGAAACTCTTCTGAAATGAAATCATCATTTAATGAATCCAGTTGATACAGAGATCCTAATGTTTAATAACAGCCACCAACTGATGCCAATAAGCAGCTAACTCAGGGAAAACTCTAGAAGGTGGAAAATATTACAGTTTTACTTATTTACATAGTGGCTGGCATGGAGATAGAGCCTGATTCATTTTCAGTATTGTTGAATAAAATAAATACAATAAAATATGTATGATCTGTGGATGATTGAGCATGAAACAGACACATAGTAATTTCTGGTTTAATATTTCATCTGGCTAGCTATCCCCAGCTAAGTCTTTCCAAAATGCTGCCAGTATACATCAAATAAGACATTGATAAAGATGAAAACTCATGCCAAAATCTAAAGCCAACACTCAAATAAAGCAAACTACTTTAACAGTTTAGGATATATTCTTCCTCCTTTGTGTGTGTACTCACACACACACACACATACACCCCCATAAATATGCATTTTAAAAAATTCTTACATATTGAATCATAATGTACAAATTGTTCTTCTTCTCATTCACTGTGCTTTAGAGATCTTTTCATTTCACTATATACAGATGTACCTCACTGATTTCAACTGTGTTGTCATGGTACTAACGAACTATATACCAAATACCATTTAAGTAATTTTTAACCATCTAAAAGTACATTTTTATATCAGGCATATTATTCATCATTTTAATGAGGTAAATTCATATATACTGACATAAAATATCTCCAACACAAAACAAGGGGCAATACATAAAATCTGATGCCATTCATGTGAAAAAAGAAGTCTACATAATTTCTATGTGAAGACACACATGATTTCATAGTAAATGTATGAAGGATAGAAAGCTAACAGATGAAAGTCCCTTTGGAGAAGTGTCTGGGGTTGGTGTGGGTAGATAAGGGGGTGTTAGGCTTATCTGTAATGTTTTAGTCTGTTTTATTTAGCTTATCTTATAATGAAGATATATGTATTGCATTAGCTGGCAAAATAAAAATTATATCATATTTTTAAAACTAAAAAGTATATAAACTGGAAAATGAATACATGTATTCTAGAGATGGTTGGAAAAGCTTGTCAAGGGAAACTGGTCCATCAGAAGCAAGATCATCAGTGCAAACATGTAAAATGGTTGGATTTTGCAGTTACATCTTTCAAATGAACACTGTCAAGATGATACCTCATATACTTTTTTCTGGTGGCTGTGAATATTATTTTAGCCAGCTTGTTCATGAAGGATGATGACAGAAAGGCATGGAAGTCAATTAAAAGATGCTGTAATTTATGTCAAACTCTGGGACTGAGCATGAGAGTCACGCTACTGTCAATCATGCTGGTCCTTTGCATATTAGTGTCCCTGCAGGGCTGGCTGCGCAGGGGCTCACTTTTATAAAAGCTGGATTCCAGTGCAGTCACCGTTTCAGTTGCCTTGCTATCAGTGCCTTTTTCTCCATTACACAGATGGTTTGCCCTTATGTTTTTCCCTTTACCTTTAGCTGAATTATAATATTGAAGGATAGAGTTGCTGGAGCTTATTGAAACACAAAAACCAAAATTTGCAATTTACCTTTTAAATATATCCATGGCTCAGAATTTCAGAGGTGAACAAAATAAACAAACAAATATAAAGCTGTATCTAGGTGTTTCCCAAAATGGAAGAAAGCAATTTCCTTTCTATGTTAATAGGTTAAAGATCTGTAATTAAAGTGAACTTTTAACTAAAACAAGAACTGAGGACTTTTCAATACTGCTACAAAAGAAGTGAATGTTACAGCTGAGAATGAAATAATAACCTAGGATTAATAGAAGAACATCAGTAGAATCTGGATTGTGTATGAAAACACATCTGGAAACCAATAGGCAGAGAGATAGTTATCTTAGCTGCTGCCTCTAGGGCTCTTACTAATCCTTCAACACGATTGAATAGCAAAGGACAATGATGTCAAAAGACTACTCTGCAACACGTGCAAATGCACATAATTATTCCTGGGTCCACAACATAATGTAGCCATTCTCAGATTCTATAGTTTTGTTTTTATCATAATGTCATTTTATCATAATGTCATAAAGTTAATGAACCTCTTCAGATGTAGCCTTGATAGATCCCATCTAGTCATTTTGTTAAGATTTTGCAAATCAATTAAGCAGATCTCTCATCAAAACTATATTTAGAAATTTTAAAAACATTTAAAATGTACGTGTTGCGCATCACATAGAGTGCTGAATGCACAGCGGAAGAGGAAAAATTCAAGGTTTTCAAGTGTGTTGATCCTGGCTGGTGGAAGAAAAGAAGAATGCATGCCTGAAAAGAAGCTCTCACATGTATCTACCCTTGTAGCACACTACAAAGAACTATAGAAATATTTGCCTAATATTAGCTGACCTGCCACCCCAACCAGAGAACATTGGGAGGGACTGGGTTACAGGCTCAACAGGACAAGCCAAGTTTAAAACATGCAGATATGAAAGCCTAGGGAGCTGTCAAATGGCAGAAGGGCAGAAAGGAAGAGAGGCAGGTTTATCAAAGTCAAAATCTGAGACCAGGAGACAAGTAGAAGCAAAAACTGGTAGGAGCTAAATAAATAACCTATTTTACAATTATCTATTCTAGGGATTCCATTCTTTTATCTATTGACTTCCAGATGCCCAAATCCACCGTGCTCTAAGCTGAGTCTGTACTTTCTCTGTAGCATACTCATATCATACATCTCCATTTTCCCTCCTTCCCTTTATACCTCCATCAAATAAACCTGTCTGATGTCTTATTCTCTTAGATTCTGGCTGGGTGACAGAAGCAGTCTGATAAATTAATTCCTGCCAGATGTTATCTGGGGCAATAACATCATGGATAAGATCAGGAACAGCATAGGTTGGAATCCAGACTCTTCTCTATTAAATTGTGTGTCTGTGAGATAGGTTCTTTTCTTTTTTAAGGTGAAGTGAGTTTATTGGTGTGTACCCTAATCTAATATGGCCACAGGTCTTATAAGGAAAGGTGTTTAGGACACAAAAAAGCTCTGAATACGCCTCTGAATACAGAGACAGAAGACAGCCATCTCCAAGCTAAGAAGAGAGGGCTCAGAGAAACCACCCCAGACTGACAGCTTGATGTTGGACTTCTATCCTCCAAAATTGTGAGAAACTAAACTTCTGTGGTCAAGCTCTTCAGTCTGTGTGTCGTATTATGGCAGCTCTGGAAAACTATTCCAGCCTATTAGGACACACATAGGATGCTCCCCGCAGAACAGCTGCATGGAAATGGAATCTTATCATGACAGCATCCACCAGCATTGAGAGGCTGACCTGCTATGGGAAATGGCTGCCCTTAAGGAATAGTATGATGCCATGTGAGGGCACCTCCCGATGGAGCTCCTCCCTGATGAGGCTAGAGGGATGAGTTCTGTGTGATGACCCTTACAGACAAATGCATGGAGTAGCTTCACCTCCTTTTTTTTGTGTAATCCCCTTACTTTTGTGTAAAAACCTCCCCAGTAAATGTTGGACTGTGAGTCTTGGAGGATGTCTAGCAGGGCCATGGAACTGCGTGCTATATGAGATATCTAGGGTTGGAAGTTAAAACAAAACTGTGGCAACATGCAGAGATATTCATGGTGTTTTCTCTGATCCTCCTACAAGGAGGTGAAATGGATTTTGCATGTAATCAAGTTGCTACTGGGGAATAATGTCAGCCAGATTCCTCTGGGAGGGGACAGTGACTCAATTGGGAAAGCCCTAGGACAGAGCCCAGGAAGTTTCCATATTCATTTATATGTCCTGGGTTCACCATCTTCTGACAGGTGGCTGTCTCTGGGGACCACTCGGTGCCTACTCTCACCCTAGAGCACTGCTGGTCATGGTTGGTGGCATGATACACCTGCCCTTCTTTGAAGGAGATGGAGAAGGTGAATCCATCCAACAGCTCCCGCTTGATATGTTGCATGGAACTCTGAAAAGAGAGTGTCCAAAAGCCAGGCCATGTGGCGTCAATGACCAGCCTTGCTGTTTCCCCAGGCGGTCACCCAGATTAGAACTTTCCTCCCAAGATCAGGCACATAGGAGCATCTGCAGAGAATCTCCAGTCAGAGAGGAAGCTAGATGACAGATTGAAGTCTCAGGATGAACATGTGAAAAGAAAAGCTTTGTCCCCAACACTCCCTTTCCCATCCTGCCAGCCATGACCAGAGTATGAATCTGACAGACCCACCTGGCTCCCAACCCCTGACAACATACTCCTGTCCAGTGAGAGCCCCTCATCTCTTGCTTCCCTAAAACACATGGTGATGGGGAGGGGTAAGGAACAGCCCTGATTGGATCACAGCTGAGGCCTGGCCTGGAAGGGCCTACCCCTGGGCTGCCTGTGTTACCTGTGGGTGCCTTCTACCAAATGACCAGAGGCGTCGAGGGTGAGGGTTCAGCGAATGTCCACAGTCTTTGGAAAGATTCTCACTTTGGCCTTTGTTGAGACAAGGACATAGACAAATGGAGATACAGCAGGAGAACATCTTGCTCTCTTGAGCATCCCCACCAATGGCTGGATATGGAGCTATCCCTAGAATGTGGGTGTCTAGTTACCAGAGTTCTAAAATCTGTTGAGGTCTGTCCCAAGGAAGTCAAGTCACTTCTTCAAGGTTCCATCACCTAGGCTCTTTCCTTTCATAAGACCTACTCAAAGGCCCCACTGGGCTTCTGACCACTCACCCTCCCCTTATCAACTTCTTATTTTTTCCATAAGCCTTTGAAGTACTGGTGGTCTTTGGTTACATGAGTAAGTTCTTTAGTGGTGATTTGTAAGATTTTGGTGCACCTATCACCTGAGCAGTATACACTGCACCCTATTTGTAGTCTTTTATCCCTCATCCCCCTCCCACCCTTCCCTCCAAGTCCCCAAAGTCCATTGTATCATTCTATGCCTTTGCGTCCTCATAGCTTAGCTTCCACATATCAGTGAGGACATACTATGTTTGGTTTTCCATTCCTGAGTTACTTCACTTAGAATAATAGTCTCTAATCTCACCCAGGTCACTGCAAATGCTGTTAATTCATTCCTATTTAAGGCTGAGTAATATTCCATTGTATATATATACCACAGTTGCTTTATCCACTCAGTTGATCAGCATTTGGGTTGGTTCCATGATTTTTCAGCTGTGAATTGTGTTGTTATAAATATGAGAGTGCAAGTATCTGTTTTGTATAATGACTTATTTTCCTATGGGTAGATACCCAGTACTGGGATTGCTGGATCAAACAGTAGTTCTACTTTTAGTTCTTTAGGGACTCTCCACACTGTTTTCCATAGTGGCTGTACTAGTTTACATTCCCACCAGCAGTGAAGTGTTCCCTGTTCACCACATCCACATCAACATCTACTGGTTTTTGTTTTTAATTTTTTAATTATGGGACAAATTGCAGGAATAAGGTGGCATTACATCGTGGTTTTGATTTGCTTTTTCCTGATCATTAGTGATGTTGAGCATTTTTCATGTTTGTTGGCCATTTGTATATCTTCTTTTGAGAATTGTCTATTCAGGTCATTAGCCCACTTTTTGGTGGGATCGTTTGTTTTTTTCTTACTGATTTGTTTCAGCTCCCCTGTATTGGAGTCAAGGACTCTGGTGCTTCTGACTCCTGTCCAGAGCTCTGCCTACATTGCTGTCTCCAGCTGTCACATAACTGTGCTCCTGGATCTCCAGCTTTCAAGTAACACACGTGATGTTTTAGCTTTCATCAACCTCCATTACCTTAAAGCATTCCACTAGGAATTACCTTTAGTCTTAAGAGACCAGGGTGTTCCTTTCCACAAAGTGTTTACTGTGAATTTTTTTTTTTTTTTTTTTTAAATAGAGTCTTGCTCTGTCACCTAAGCTGGAGTACAATGGCGCGATCTCAGCTCACTGGAAGCTCCGACTCCCGGGTTCATGTCATTCTCCTGCCTCAGCCTCTCGAGTAGCTGTGACTACAGGCATGCACCACCACACCTGGCTAATTTCTGTATTTTTAGTAGAGACGGGGTTTCACCAGTCTGTTGGCCAGACTGGTCTAAAACTCCTGGCCCCAAGTGATCTGCCTGCCTTGGGCTCTCAAAGTGCTGGGATTACAGGCATGAGTCACTGCACCCGGCCCCACTGTGGTTTTGAGGGATGTTTTCCATTGCCCCTTCCTTTGCTACAGTGAGGGAGGCTTTCTACTGATGTAAAACTCTCTAGCAACCTTGGTAGGATAAGAAGAGTCTGAGATTTGGGTACTCCCTATAAGACTTTGTGTTGGGAACAGGCTCCAAAATCTGGCCATAAACTGGCCCCAAAACTGGCCATAAACAAAATCTCTGGGCACCGTGACATGCTCGTGATGGCCATGATGCCCACGCCCATGCTGGAAGGTTGTGGGTTTACCGGAATGAGGGCAAGGAACACCTGGCCCACCCAGGGCAGAAAACCACTTAAGGCGTTCCTAAACCACAAACAATAGCATGAGCGATCTGTGCCTTAAGGATATGTTCATGCTGCAGAAAACTAGCCAGAGCCCATCCCTTTATTCCGGCCCATCCCTTTATTTCCCGTAAGGAATACTTTTAGTAAATCTTATGAGTGGCTTGCTGTCAATAAATATGTGGGTAAATCTCTGTTCAAGGCTCTCAGCTCTGAAGGCTGTGAGACCCCTGACTTCCCACTCCACACTCTATATTTCTGTATGTGTGTCTTTAATTCCACTAGTGCTGCTGGGTTAGGGTCTCCATGACTGAGCTGGTCTCAGCAACATTGCCTGTTATGTATCTAAACCTCCACTTTATAGTGAAGTGACCCTCACTTTATAGGTACTTAATAAATGATGGAAGTTTCCTCAGGTCTACACTATGTGGACGGAAACTGATCACTGGCTGCTTTACAGGATTTTAGTTTTAATATTTTGTGACAACATACTTATGTTACTTTTGGTTCAAGGAATAGTTCATTTAGGAGCTTAATAGTAAGAATTTGTTAACAACAAGAACAGAATTTTTACCCCTGCATTAGATTAATTCCATAAATTTTTTTAACAGTTATTTGCTTCTACATTTTAATATAAAACAACAGGTTTAAACTCTGAAACACAGATTAAAATCAGACTAAAATAATTGCCAGTTTCTTTTAATCACAGAGGAAACTGGGCAAGGAAAATCTTAGGATGGAGAAACTGATAAACACTAAATTAGGAGCACTTGATTTGATATATGTAACCTAACTGGGAAGCAGACATGCATTTTTCTCATTTTAAAGATAAAGAATGGAAATATGTGATTTTCCTCTGTGTCCAGCAAGTCAGGGGCAATGAGTTAGGCAATGAGCTCCCACAAAGTTGTCTCTGAGACGCATTACTTCTCACATAATGCAATAGACATGAATGGAAGTGATTAATGTCCTAGAGTGTAATAATTACTCTATCAGCTTCCTATTGTCAATAAGAATGAAAACAACAATCTCTAACACTGAGATAGCATTTTTGTAATGTTCTTATTTCTTTCACTCTACTTTTCACCTCATCATTTTAGAGAAAAGGACGCTGAGAGCTGAAGCGCATTTTGTCTAAATTTACAAGGGTAATAATTATTAAGTACAAGTTAGAGTTTTTTAAATGTAGTGTGGATTTTGTTTTGAGAAACATATATTTGACCATTTAATCTTTCACTTATAGGTTATCTATATTGCTTATTCCTTTAATACACATTACTGAGGCCCTAATATACCCAAGGTACTGTGCTAGATTCTGAGGATACTTCAAGGAATGATTCACACACAGTTCATCCCCTGCATAATTTACAGTATATTGATGAGGACAGTTATTAAACAAGGGATGAATATTATAAAACAATGTCAGTGTTTTCCACACTTGCCTCATGGTTAGTCTCAGGTATAGTGTGGTATCTTTCTTCTGCAATAGACTGGTAGACTCAGCCACACTGGATGGTAGTTGGATGATAACTGCTTTGAAAGAACCAAGACTCATTAAGTATACATAAAGAGGGTTGGTGCTGTTCAGGGGACAGGAATAGAAATCATGTCTTCCAGAGGTTTACTTAAGTGGGTAGACTGTGAGGCTGAATTTCAATGAAGAGACTTAGGTGAACATCATCAAGAATACAAAGACAGGAATTTCCCAGGGCAGGAAAGGAAGGAGTACATTGTTCAGACCAAATTCAACATATGCAGGGGCAATGTCCATAAGCTATATTTTTGTGAAGAGGATAAAGAATGGACAAAACAGAAGCAAAGGCCAGAGTTACTCTAAAAAAATAGCTGTGGCCAATAAGTGGCTTGGTGGGCAGATGCTATCTTCAATGAGGCAATTCAAGGCTTTGCTGATAGGCTTCTCTAGGGCTACTTTAGTCAGAAAGAGGAGAGAATTTCCTAATACAGTCCATTTCCTTAATGCAACCAGAAATCAAATGAGAAACTCATTTAAAATTCCAAGAAAATTGGGTGGAGAGGGAGAATATTTTTCTCAGAAAAAAATCCCCTTCTAGGTATAGGCCCTAACGTTGTTGGGTAAATATTTGGATATTATGATTAGCTAAGAATGGAGACCATCAAAAATCAGGTTGAATAACAATGGCTTATTGACAAATTGCCTTTTAAGGAAGGCAAGTCCAGTTGACCTCAGATGTTCTTCAAGTGAGATTACTTAAGTTTTAAGTGGAATCTGAATTTGTTGGGACAATAGAGTATAACTTAGAGATTTATGGGGAAAACGTCAAGAAAGAAAAACATCTTTAGGCTGGCAGCTGAAGAATTACTCTCTGGGAGAAAAAAAGATCTAATGGAGATTGTTACTAAGTTCTTTGCTACGAAGTGTGCAATGTGAATTTGCTGTTTTATTTCTGCAATTAAAATCTGCATTGTGACTTGCATTTGACCTTGAAGCACGTCACCAAGTATTGTGTTCTTATTAAAGTTGATACAGGAAAAACTAAAGGTTATTCATATGGAGTGCCAACTGTGGATTATAATACTCATAATAATAGATACCACTTACTTAGCATTACTATGCCCTAAATGTTTTCTTTATGTTGTCTTATTTGCCCTTTACCCCAGTTATATGATTTAGTGTGTAATTGCGGTTTTAATTTAATTCAAGCCTTGGCTTGAATTGACCTATATCATTACTTCTCATCTTCCACTGGCAAAACTTAGTCACATGATAACACCATAATGGGCACCAGCAAATAGAGCCTCCAGCTGTACTATTTCTTCTCAGATATAACTCTCTACTGTAAAAGAGAGAGCACACATTTGATAGACAGCAGGCATATTGGCCACGTCAGTCGGGCAGATAGTATCCCCATTATATACATGAGAAAACAGAGGCTTAGAAAAACTGAGTAACTTCCTCAATATCACACAAATAGAAGGGGAAGAGCCTGATCCATACCAGATACTTTTTAGATGCTTACTACTTATGATCTAATTTAAATGTTAGGTAAGGTTCTTTAAGTGAAATGAGTTAGATGAAATAGAATTAAACTGACAGCCCCAACCACCAGATAAAAAGGTAACAGAAGCCTTTCAAATGAATAAATAATCTTTTTATGTGGGGATAAGAAATGAACTCAAAGACACACTGTTAAATGGAAAAGAAAGAGCAAACCAGTAAGATACAATTTGTATATTAAAAAATTGTAATTTTTCACACCCACGGTGCTCAGGCACAGAGAATATCTCTGGAAGGGGGATTCAGAGCTGCTGGGACAGTGGTTTCTTCTGGGGAAGAGAACTGAGGGCTTGGAGAGGGACTTTCCTTTCATTATACACCTGTTTGAATCTTTTGGATATTTTATTGTGTGCATGCAATTACTTATGCAAGTTTAAAATTTTAAGTCAAATGGCAAAAGTTGATCAGAAGATAGCACAATCCTTTAGGAACTGCTGCTCATTCTCCAGGCTGGAGAGAACTCTTTAACGCTGGACTTCCCACCTTTGCGCTTTTGGCACCACGTAGCCTCCAAGGATACCATTCCTAACTCCTATTGATGTGAAACTATACTGGCTCCTGGAAATCTCAGGGGTCGTTGATCCTGGTACCATTGTCAATAGACAACTCTTTGACTCAGTTTTACCTCCCTATTTCCTGGCAATTAAACTATCCAGGTTGACTTAGCATTAACCAAGTCCCCTTCAAATTTACCACTTATGCTTGGATCTGTTCTTCCGAGACCGAAAGTCTAGCCAGTCTTTCTGCGTGACTGGTCCCAACGCAGCACACATGTAGGAAATCTGCAGAAATAAACCAAGATATATGATTGGCGAATGAGTGATTTGAGAACAAAGGATAATAACATTTCAAACGTGAATTCCTACAATTAAGGATTTGAAAGAAAATGGAAATCACATTTTTCTCTTCATGTTTATCAGAACAAATTATTAGTGATGTTTATGCCAGCTATCTAGTTAGGTCAAGCTTTACCATGGCCAGAACTGATTTTCATAAACATGCAAGCAGGTGGAAACAACTTAAAAATAGCCTTGAATGGAAATAATTACCATTTTATATTATCATGAAAGCATATCTTTGTGGCAGAAAGCCCCGTTCCTACTTGGCAAAGCCCTAATTACCACTGCTTGCAAGAAGAGCGTTGATGCCTTAGTCGAAATTCCTAGGTTCCAAAGTTCAACTTGTTTTTCCCTAGAGTTTAGAAAATGCCAAAAATTGTCTTTTGGTCCAAAATGGCTTCACAGACAATAATTGTTGTTCTAGTGATGCACGAAGTATTGCTCAAGTACTTTTGTCTTATGTCGAAGCCTTTATTTTTTTAAAGGAACATAATGCAACTAAACAAATGTAGAAATTCATCATTAATCATAATAGTTAAATCTCTATTCAAAACTATATACACAATAGTTGTCTCGACTAGAAGTTAAAATAATTTGTACAATTACAAAGTTAAAACAAAATTTATAATGAAAACATTTTAGGGCATAAAATATATTAGACTAAGTTATACCATATTTCTTAACTAGAATATGATGCTCTACTTGAAATGCAGGAGGAAAAATATAAATTTGACCTTTCATACATTCTCAAATATTTCATGTTGTTTGAGGTATGGACATATTACACACATTCCTTAATTCATTTATATATTCACTGATGCCAAACAAACATTTCTAAGATTATTCATTTTAAGCTTATTTGGACAGTGAAAAATGTCAGTATACAATACGCTTAATTCTACTTCAGCTTAGAAATGGTTGTCTCAGCTCAAATGTCAACTTTTAAAACCAAATAGAAGAGCCAGCAATTATGTTCTAACATTTAGATCTCAGAGTGAAAATGAATACTGGCTGCCCTCTTAATCGTTTTCTCCTTTTGTTTTTGTTTTCCTTTTTGCTTTTTTAATTTCACTTCTCCTCCTTGCCCCACAAAACTCGAAGACTGAAATGTGGTAATTTTCTTTTGTAAGACTTCGTTAACGATTTAATGAATTAAAGGCAATTTACTTGTATTTTAAAAGCTTATATTTTGGTTCATCAATGCTTTCAATCTTCTCATAATGTTACAGCCCATTCCAACATTAACATATGGACTTATATCTATCAAGTGTCAACAGCAACAGAAACAAACTTCTCTGGTAGAAAAAAAATCTATCATGATATTGCTTTGCCTTTTACCTTTCAAAATGCTGTGATACCAACCATGTATTTTTCCCCACATCTCTCCTAAACTCCCTTTCAAAGTTCCTTCTGTACCTTAACTCTAAATATCAGAGTTCCTTGAATCCCTTAGATGAGATCCCTTTTCTTCTCTCTCTCTCTCCCTCAATGTTCTTGGGCAGACCTATAGTTCGAATGCTATCTCTGTACAGATGAATTCTGTGTTTATGTAACACTATGATATCTGTGAGTTTTCCTGTGTCTGGAGCAGAGGCCCCAAACGTTGAAAGCAACACAATATGAGGCAAGTATCTTATATCCTAGAGAAGACGCTAAACCAGATGGGGTGGTCATGCTAAGGGACTGTAAAACCGGTACCGCCAGCATTGGTCTGTTGCCTGCCTTCTGAATCTGTGAAGGAAGGCAGCAGATCCAAAGGAGGTTGAAGCAGCCACTTTCAAAAGAATTTCTTTACAGGGAATTATCAGTGTGCTATCCATTTCCCCCATGTGTTCCACACAGCTATGAAGGAGGGGAGGGGTACTCCCCTCTCACCTTCAACCGTGTGAGTTGGAGTTTGTGAGAAGTATTTAGAGTTTAGCACACACTTTTTTTTTTTGAGATGAGGTCTTACGCTGTTGCTCAGGCTGGAGGGCAGTGGTGCAATCTTGGCTCACTGAAGTGTCAACGTCCTGGGCTCAAGCAATCTTTCTACCTCAACCTTCTGAGTAGCTGGGACCACAGACATATGCCATCCCACCCAGCTAGTTTCTTTCAAAAATATTTTTTTTTGTGTGTAGACAGGACCACTCTATGTTGCCCAAGCTGGTGATAAACTGGATTCAAGCAATCCTTCCACTTTGGCCTCTCAAAATGCTGGGATTGCAGACATGAACCACCACGTGGGGCCAACGCGCACACGTTTCGAAGAACTCTGGAACGCGTACCAGACTTACTTGAAGAGAAGGTTATGTTGAGGTGTGTTGCAAGTTCACCAACTCAGGACAGCAGTACATGTTTTCCAGGTGCCAGATACGGACTTATGAACTACCTTGAAAATAGTCCTGCTGAGGAAGGTTTCCTGCCAGGGAATTGACTAGAGGTATACTAGCTGATCATTTTTGCCCTGCCCACAGGACACCAATCCCATATTTTAATCATACCAGTTATTTATCTTCTATCCTCCAAGCCCCTTGGAATCTGCAGAGGCTCCGAACAATCATAAGCTACTGGAAGTGTTGAGGGCATGTCCCACTATGGGGCTCAAGAGTCCAAATACAAAACAGCTTTGGGAAGAGGAAAAGTTTCAAATTGGATGAGAATCTGGAATTTTTATAGTTTGGAACCTACAATGGATTTTTAAGTTGCCTGATACTATCTTAAAAGCCATGCAATTTTGCCATTCAAGGGGAGGGAAAGAGCAACTCAACAGAAAGGAATTAAAAGGACCAGTTGGAGAAAATATAAACCCGTTTCTGTTTGCAACCTACTGTGTACAGGTCCTTCCAAATAATGGTTGCCATTTTATATCACATACAGACTTAACCTCTAAGCTCTAAATTAATTATGTAACCGGACACTTGATATCGATATTTAGATGCTTTGTAGGCATCTCTACCTTAGCAAGTCCAAAACTTGATTCCAGCCCCTTTCAATGATGATCCAATTCTTCTTCCTCCTTCCAGCCTTTCTCATCTCTTTACAAGGCATTATCACCCACTCACTCTCCCAGCCTAGTAAACAGAGAGAGATTACTCCCTCTACCCACCATATGTGTCTAGTATTTTAACAAGTCCTGTTTATTCTCTCTGCAAAATCCATAGCAAATCCATCTACATCTATCCATAGCCATGAGTCTAGCTCTCATCCAGAGCACAATCATCTTTCACCCAAACCACACAGCAAAAAGTCCTCTAACTGGTCTCTCCACATCTATGGTTGCCTTTTTTTCAGTCTTTTAACATAGCAGACACAGCATTAATTAAGCAACCATTTTATTAAGGTGTTCCAACTTGTATGAACATAAGGGGTTTTCTTTTTCTAATCATTGCCGAGCCATTGTTTCCCACTGGGAATGTCTTCCTGAGCAATATCTCAGCCTGATTTCCTAAGTTTTCAGTCAGTTCTCACAAGTTGGTCTCATTCAGATTCTAAGACAGACCAGTTTACTTGAACACTTTAACTCTGTATCCATTTCAGATCTTTTCCACATCTGCTCTGCCCAGGTGACTCTTGTAGTTCACGTGGCCCTGAACAGAAGGGCTCTGTTTCTTATCGGCTCTAACCTGTCTAGATCTGGGGAAGCAGAAGAAGCCAGAGTGACAGAGTGATATCCATTGTGATTTCTTTGTAAGACCATAGCTTTCCCCCTGTTTGCTTGGGAACTGTTGCTCTAGCTTTATTGTCCATGACCTGCAGTGGACAGGTGGCAGCACCCTCCTGGACATTAGCTGTCCCTTGTAAAATTCAGAAATGTCTCTGGCTGAGTCCTTGCCATGGCAACCTCATGCTGTAGTTTTATGGCATCTGCACTTTTTGTTCAACATCATGTCCCCAACAGGCCTACAAGTCATTCTCCAAAACCGACAACACCTTTACACTATTGCACAGGGGCTGGTAGGATTCAGATTAGGCCCCCATCTAATCGAGTCTTTAATTGTAAAACTCTCCTTTCTTGCACCTGCTTCCCCTCCCTGAATAAACGCCAAGCCTTGTTTAGAAAGGATGTGGAAAAGAAAACGAAGATTATGTAATAACCACATTTCCAGGTTCCCGAGGATCTCTGAAATTTGTTCTAACTCTATCCTTCCTAGAATGTATGTAAACGAATACATTTCAACTTCTGTCAGTTTAGTTAGATTTATATCACTTAGAAACCAAAAACCAGGACTACCACAACAGATAAAGCACAGGGGTTTATGTCAATGAAACAGAGCCAAGGACCAAGCACTGGAGAAAATTCAGCAGGACTATTTTCTATTCTAAGTCATGGCTTTCCAGGATCTGTGGCTGATTTTTTGTTTGGTTGCTTTGCTTTCTTTTATTTGAATCCATGTTTAAATAAGACAGTACTACTAAAAGCACAGTCCATGAAAGAATAAACAGAGAAAGCACATAGAATTGAGAGCAATTTGGCACTGTCATGACATCCAAGTATGTGATCAGTGTACTCATCTTGCTGAAAAAAAAATGGACTGGTTTGAGTGTTTTCTTTTCAATTCATTTTCTAGTAATCCATTCTTACTGTTTTGTCAAAAGTCGAATTCTGTGATGAAGTGGGAAAGTAAGGAGAAAAAGGGGAAGAGGGGCAGAAGGAAGAGAAGGAAAGAAGGAGAGAAGGAGGGAAAAGAAAGAAAAGGAGAGAAGAGGAGAATAGGAAGGGAAGGCGAGGGGAGGGGAAAGAGAGGGGAGGGGAGGGGAAGGGAAGGGAAAAAGAAGAGGAAAAAGGGAAGGGAAGCGGCAGGGAGGAAAAACGGGTAGAGGGGGAGAGATGAGGGGAGGAAAGAATGAGAGGGGAGGGGAGAGGAGGGGAGGAGAGAGAACGGGAAGGGAGGGGAGGGGAGAGAAGGGAGGAAGGGAGGATGGGGGAGGGGAGAGGAGGAGAGAGGAGAGGAGAGGAGAGGAGAGCAAAGGAGAGGAGAGGAGAGGAGAAGAGAGGGAAGGGAAGGGAAAAGGCTGGCGCTTTACCACAAATAGTTTAAGTATTATTGCACTCTAATATATTTCATGTTCTCTGTAAACTGCCTACGATTCCTTGTAAAAGTGGTAAGTAAAAATATAAATACATAAACGCCCAACTCCACACAACTTCAGTTCTCCGAGCTGATAATTTGCCCTCCCTCCCACTGATGTTCTTTTTCTCACCCCATGCAACTATATGCACCTATTCATTTCCCCACCTACCCAGCCAATTTCCTCATCACCATACTGCCAACCACTACAGTTTTCTTCAATTTTGATGTTGCTTGAAATATTGTTTAAAATGAAATGAACAAATATCATAGTGCCTAAATGAAAGTGGTCTTGTGACCCAAAATGGATCATGATCTTCAATAACTTTTCATGCCATTTTATTGACTTCGGCCTAAATTTCCTTAGCATTTGCAAGAAAATTTAATGTTCACTTCTTTTGAGTCAAACATTTAACAGTTTACATAAGACCTCTTTCTTTTAAAAAAAAAAGTTTAGGGAAATTAATGTATCAATTTGCTTTAGGAAAAGTAAGTATTAAGAAGAACATTAAATGTTTATGTAATAATGTTATTACACATTTTTCTGAATGCAGTCTGTTCAAAACTCTCCTAATTAAAAAATAAACAATATCAGTTGAGTTTATCTCAGTATGATGATTGTGGTTCAGTATTTATCAACAATAAAATATTTTGTTAAGGATCAACTGAAGGATTGCCTTTCCCTCAATCACATTTGGCTTTGTGTCAATGTTAGTAAAAGGTTATTTTTCTCTTCCATGTGGAGTAAATATGCCAAAGATGTTATCTATCTGTGAGATCATTGAACAAAATGAAGAAGTATTAGGAAATACTGGGTTCTTATACATATTTCACTTGGTTAACTATTTTGCTAAAACAAAACCATAGAAAATGGAGTATGTACATGGAATTCTACAAGTTAAGAAAAAGTGTATTTTATTTAATAGTTTAAGTGTTTAAAAATACATTACAGTAAAACTATAAATACTGACTTCCTGTTCCAAAATGGTGACATAGAAGCAACCTGACATCACTCCCTTCATCTTACAAAAAACCAAAAGCAAATGCATAGTGCCAAGATGATCATTTGTGATATCCCAGAACTTAAATATGAGGATAAGACGGTTGCTGGGGCCATAGAGACATAAAAATCTTCTGAGCAGATGGAATTTCCATGTCCATGATGCCTTTCCCCACAGTCTGCCTGGCACCAACCATACAAAATTTTCCTCCCAACTCACAGCTTCTCCACTGGAATAACTGAGATGTAGGTGAATGACCAGCATCCCATCATCTTGGGTTTTTTGGCAGTAGACCTATTCCTGCCAACCAATTCGGAAGCATCTTGAGTGCCTGAGGGAGACATATCCCCGAGAAGAGCCAGAGACATAGGGAGGGTGCAGGGCTACCATTACCAGCTCTGAAAACTTGTCTGTAACTCAGCCAGAGACAAAATCAGAATAGCTGCTCAGCACCACTACACTGTGGAAGGTAAGTTCCATGGATACCCAGGGCACAAATCACTACCCAGCCTTGACACACTGAAGAGGTATCCCCTTTGGGACCTCAAATCATTGATTAGAGCTGAGGCAAATCTAGACATAAAGAGCCACCTAGAACCTAAAGGTAGGCAGTTACCTAATGGTAAAGAACCGCTAAACAAATATATCCAATAAAAAAACAAAACAAGCCAGAGAGAGAAGACTGGAATAAATAGCTAGTCCTTCAGTGCAAAAACATAGACATACTTACACAAGATAAATGAGCAAACAGGGAACCGTGACCTCCCCCAAAGGACAAAGCAAGGAACAAGTGATTGTCCTTAATGAGATGGTGAACCGTGAGCTCCCTGACCAAGAATTCAAAGTAGCAGTCTTAGGGAAACTAAGCAATTCCCAAGATAACAACAAAAAGCAATTCAGAAAGTTATCAAAGAAGTTAAACAAAGACATTGAAAAGCAATTTAACAAAACAAATCTTGAAACTGAGAAATACACTTACTGAACTGAAAAATTAATTACAGGTTTTTAACAGTAGACTGGATCAAGCAGAGGAAAGAATCTAAAAGCTCAAAGACAGGCTATTTGAAAATACACTGTGAGAAGAAAGAAAAAAAAGAATAAAAGGAACTATAATCATCTACAAGACAGGGAAAATTATCTCAAAAGACCAAAATTAAGAATTATTGGTATTCAGGAGGGAGCTGAGCAAGAGCAATGGATAGAAAGATTATTCAAAGAAATAATAACAGAAAACTTCCTAAAGTTTGAGAAAGATATAAATATTCAGGTACAGGAAGGTCAGAGAACACCAAACAGATTTGACTCAAATAAGACTGCCTCATAGCATAAAATATTCAAATTTTCAAAGGTGAAGGACAAAGAGGACTTTAAAAGCAGCAAGAGAAAAGAAGAAAATAACTCATAAAGGAATGTCAATTCATCTGGCAACAGACTTGTCAATAGAAACCATATAGGCCAAGAGGAAGCAGGATGACATTTCCAAAGTGCTCAAAGAAAAAATCCTGCAATCCAAGAATATTGTACCTGGCAAAGCTACTCTTCAAATGTGAAGGAGAGATAAAGTCTTTGCCAGACAAAATTTGAGAGAATTAACCACCACCAGACTGGTCTTACAAGAAATACTATAAGAAGTTATTTAATCTGAAAGAAAAAAAAAACACTAACATGCAGAAAAGAAAACATTTGAAAGTTAAAACTCACTGGTAAAAAAAAGTGCACTGACAACCCCAGAATATTCAAATACTACAATTGTGGTGTGCAATGCATTCATATCTCTAATATGAAGCCTAAAAGACAAATGTATCTAAAACAAAAATAGCTACAGCACCTGTAAGAGACAGGCAACATGAAAATATGTAAATTGGAGCAACTAAACATGAAAATGGGGGAGATGGAAGTGAAGTGTAGAGAAGTTTTTTTAGTTGTTCCTTTGTTTGCTTATTTCTGTTATCTTTTTTGTGATCTAAGATAAGTTGTCATCTCTTTAAAGTAATTTCTTATATTTCTAATATTTTTGTAAGCCTCATAATAACCACAATGCAAAAACCTACAATATATACTACATATAAAAAGCAACAAATTAAAATATACTACCAAAGAAAATCACTTAATCTCAAAGGAAGACAGTAAGAAAGGAAGAAAAGAGTTCCAGAACAACCAAAAAAACAGGCAACAAAATGGCAGTAGTAAGTCCCTTTACTTATCAATAATAACACTAGATGTAAATGGTCTCAATTTTCCAATTAAATGGCACCAAGTGGCTGAATGGATGAAAAAAATAAGACCCAACTATATGCTGCTTTCAAGAAACCCACTTCACTAATAAAGACACACATAGACTGAAATTGAAGAGGTGGGAAAAGACATTTTATAAAACTGGAAACTGAAAAAGAAAAGTAGCTATACTTAGACAAAATAGATTACAAATCTAAAATTGTAAAAAAGATAAATGGTCACCATATAATGACACAGGGGTCAATTCAGCAAGAGAGTATAACAATTATAAAAATATCTATGCATCTAACACTGGAACTCCCAAGTATATAAAGCAAACACTAATAGATTTAAAGGGAGAGACAGACTGCAATACAGTAATAGTAAGGGACTTTAACACCCCACTCTTAGCAACGGACAGATCATCCAGACAGAAAATCAACAAAGAAACAGCAGAGTTAAACCATACAGGAGATCTAATAGGCCTAACTAACATTTACATAACATTTCTCCCAACTACTTCAGAATACACATTTTTTTGTTTTTGTTTTTGTTTTTTCCAGCACATAGAACATTCTCCAGAATAGAGCATATCTTAGGCTACAGAATAGTCAAAACAAATTTTAAAAAATAGAAATCATATCAAGTATCTTTTCTGACCACAGTGGAATAAAATTAGAAATCAATAATGAGGAATTTCAGAAAACACAAACACATAGAAATTAAACCGCATGATCCTAAAGGACCAGTAGGTTAATTTAAAAAAAAGAAAAGAAAGGGAAACATTTCTTGAAACAAATGATAATGGAAATACTACATAACAAAATCTGTGGGACATGGCAAAAGCAATGCTAAGAGAAGTTTATCACTATAAATGCCCATATCAAAAAAGTAGAAAAGCATCAAATAACCTACCCTTAAGGAAGTAGAAAATCAAGAACAAACAAAAACAAAAATTAATAGAAAGAAACAATAAGGATTGGAGCAGAAATAAATGAAACTGAGATTTTAAAAAAAACAAAGAAGATCAATAAAATAAAAAGTTGTTTTTTTGTTCTTGGTTTGAGATAGAGTTTTGCTTTTTTTGCCCAGGCTGGAGTGTAATGGCGCGATCTTGGCTCACTGCAACCTCCGCCTCTTGGGTTCAAGTGATTCTCCTGCCTCAGCTTCCTGAGTAGCTGGGATTACAGGCGCCTGCTACCACGCCTGGCTAATTTTTTGTATTTTTTAGTAGAGATGGGGTTTCACCATGTTGGCCAAACTGGTCTCAAACTCCTGACCTCAGGTGATCCTCCTGCCTCAGCTCCCAAACTGCTGGGATTATAGGCATGAGCCACCATGTCTGGCCAAGGATTTTTGAGAAGATAATTGAGATTGACAAATGTTTAGCTAGACTAACAACAAAAGAGAGAACACCCAAATAAATAACATTAGAAACAAAAAAGAGACATTAACTATTGACATCTTAGGAATTCAAAGAAGAGAATAACTATACATTAGAGTCTATTATAAACAATTATATGTCAAGAAATTGGAAAACCTAGAAGAAATTGATAAATTCCTACATATACAACCTACCAAGATTGAATAATGAATAAATTAAAAACCTAATAAACCAATAATTAATAATAAGATGGAAGTTGTAGTACATAGCCCAGGACCTGATGGCTTCACTGCTGAATTCTACTAAACATTTGAAGAAGAATGTCAGTCCCTCTCAAACTCTTCAAAAAAAAATGGAAGAGGAAAGAATACATCCAAACTCATTGTACAATACCAGCATTACCCTGATACCAAAACAAGACGAGGACACAATGATAAAGGAAGCCTATAGGCCAGTATCACTGATGAACATATATACAAAATTCTCAACAAAATTCTAACAAACCAAAATCAACACATATTTAAAAAAAAAAAAAAGTCACTTACTATGACTAGGGAGAATTTGTCCCAGGGGTGCAAGGCTAGTTCAACTTATGCAAATCAATAAATGTGATACATCACATTAAAATAACCAAGAACAAAAAGCATATAGACATTTCAATAAATTCTAGTAAAGCATTGATCAAATCAACATCTCTTTATGATAAAACTCCTCATCAAACTATATAGCAGGAGTATATCTCAAAATAACAAAGGCCATATATGACAAACCCACATTGTATTGAATGAGAACAAACTGAAGGTTTTCTTTAAGGGCTGGAACAAGACGAAAATGCCCACTTTACTACTTTTATTCAGTATAACACTGGAAGTCCTGGCCAAAGCAGTTAGGCAAGACAAAGCAATAAAGGGCATCCAAATTGAAAAGAAAGAAGCCAAATAAGCCATGTTTACAGACAACAAGAGTTTATACTTAGAAAAGCCTAAAGATTCCACCAAAAAACTAAAAACAAATTAATTCAGTGAAGTTTCAGGACACAAAATCAACATACAAAAATGAGTAGCATTTATATATGCCAACGGCACATAAGCTGAAAAAGAAATCAAGAAAGCCATCCTAGTTCCATTAGGTACAAAAATATTAAATATCTAGGAATCAATCTAATCAGAGTAAAAGACTTATTCAGGAAAACTATAAAACTCTGATAAAAGAAATTAAAGAGGACACAAAAGTGGAAATATATTCCATGTTCATGGATTGGAAGAATTGTTATTGTTAAAATGACAATTCTACCCAAAGCAATTTACAGATTCAATGCAATCTCTATCAAAGTACAAGTAGCATTCTTCAAATGAATAGAAAAAAATCCTAAAATTTATAGTGAACCACAAAAGATCCCAAATGGCCAAACCTATTCTGAGCAAGAAGAACAAAGCTCAAGGACTAATTGACTTCAAAATCTACTGCAAAGGTATAGTAACCAAAACAACATGGTCCTGGCATAGACACAGACACATAAACCAATGGAACAGAATAGAGAATCCAGACATAAATCCCCACATTTACAACCAACTCATCTTCAACAAAGGTACCAAGAACATACAATGAGGAAAGGCAGCCTTTTCAATAAATCATTCTGGGAAAACTAGATAAGCATATGCAGAAAAATGAAACTGGATCCCTATCTCTTACCACACATAAAAATCAAAATAGGTTAAAGACTCAAATCTGAGACCTAAAACTATGACACTACTATAAGAAAACATTAGGAAAACTCTCCAGGATATTGTCATTGGCAAAGATATTTTGTGTAAGACTTCAAAAGCACAGGCAACCAAAGCAAAAGTAGACAAATGGGATTATATAAAGCTAAAAAGCTTCTGTACAGCAAAAAACAACAACAACAACAAAAACAAACAAGCAAAAAACCATCAACAAAGTGAAGAGATAACCAACAGAATGGCATAAAATATTTGCAAACTATCCATTAAACAAGAGATTAATAACAAAAATGTATAAGGTGCTCAAACAATTCAAGAGCAAAAAACAAATAATCAGATTTTAAAATGGGCAAAAGATCTGAACAGACATTTCTCAAAAGAAGACATACTAATGGCCAACAGGTATATTTTCAGAAATGCTCAACATTATTAATCATCAGAGAAATACAAATAAAAACTATCATGTTCTCTCATTTTAGTTAAAATGACTTGTATCAAAAAGACTGGGAGTAATGGATGCTTGAAAGGATGGGGAGTCAGAGGAACCCTTGTACACTGTTGGGAGAATGTACCTTAGTACAGTCATTATAGAGAAGAGTATGAAAGTTTCTCAAAAAGCTGAAAATAGAACTACCATACGAACTAGCAATCCCACCATATGAGCCAGTTATCCCACAATAATCCCTAGGTATACAACCCAAAGAAAGGAAATCAGTATATCAAAGACACATCTGTACTCCCATATTTATTGCAGCACTATTTGCAGTAGTGAAGATATGGAATCAAACTAAGTGCCATCAATGGATGAATGGATGAAGAAAATGTGATATTTATAAAAAATGGAATGTTATCCAACCATAAAAAGAATGAGATCCTGTCTTATATGGGTTCATTCTGAGTCCCCAACCAAATCTCACCTTGAATTGTAATAATTCCCACGCGTCAAGGGCAGGACCAAGTGGAGATAATTGAATCATGGGAGTGGTTTTCCCTGTGCTGTTCTCATGATGGTTAGCGAGTTCTCATGAGATCTGATGGTTTTATAAGGGGCTTCTACTTTCACTTGGCACTCATTCTGTCTCCTGTCACCCTGTGAAGAGGTGCCTTCCACCATGATTGTATGGTTCCTGAGGCCTTTCCAGCCATGCGTACTGTGAGTCAATTTAATAAACCTCTTTTCTTTATAAATTACCCAGTCTTGGATATTTCTTCATAGCAGCATGAGAACGGACTATCCACTGCAGCAACATGGATAAAACTGCAGGTTATTTAGTTAAGTGAAATAAGCCAGACACAGAAAGATAAATATCACATGTTCTCACTCATATGTGGGAGCTTAAGAAGTGGATCTCATGAAGATAGAGAGTAGAATGGTGGTTACCAGAGGCCAGGAAGTTTGGGGGTCCGTGAGGAGATGTTGATTAATGGGTATAATTATATTGCTTGATAGAAAAAATAAGACCTGATGTTCAATAGATCACTAGGATGATTATAGTCACCATTAATCTACAGTACATTTCAAAATAACAAAAAGAATAATTTGAATGTTCTAGCATAAAGAAAAGATGAATATTTAAAATGACGGACATCTCAATTACCCTGATTTGATATTTACAAATTATATTACTGTATGAAGTTATCACATGTATCCCCAAAATATGTACATCTATTATGTATCAACAAAAACTACAAATACCTAATACAGTTAAAAGATCCTAGAAGTCAGGGAAACAAGAGGAAGCTACAGTGCAACAGGAAAGATAATGGCAAAGAGAGATTGTGTGTGTGTGTGTGTGTGTGTGTGTGTCTGTATGTCTGTGTCTGTGTCTGTGCTTCAGAGGAGGAGGAGAACAAAGAGGAAGAGAAGGAAGAAGAAAACTGAGGACGAAGAGGGAAGCTACACAGAGAGACAGCTCACAATTTTTTTTTTCACAAGATTTAGAGAAGCTGGAACATTCTTTATGTCCTAGTCCTCTAATTTTATAATGTTTCCCGTTTTCTGTACAACCTCCTTGCTCGTTACTATTTACCACCTGAAAGGGCATTGCTAAAGAAGAGATCCAAGCAAGTTTTCCAATCTCATTTCCATAGCAGCAGCAGCTGCTGCCTGGAATTTCAGTAGCAAGTAACTGAACACATCAGCTTTTTGCAACCTTTCCACTCCTTCTATGCTCACTTGTGATCTCCCTGGAATTCTTCCTTTTCTCCTTCTCCCCAAGTTAAAGTTAAGGTAAAGGTTATTGTGAGGAGATTCATAAAAATACACAGACTTTAGGTCAAATATTATTGTCAAAGAGAGCGTAGACTAACCTATGGGTTAGCCTATATGTTTCTCCTGTCCTCACAAGCATTTCTGGACCATCTAACATACCGGACATGCAATGCTCTCTCTTTCTCTCCTTTGCAACTGTGGCTGTTTATCTTCTTCCACTTCCACCCAAGCTGGTAGTTTGTAATTGAACTGATGGATGGTAGGAACTGTATGAAACCAATCGTTTGTATCTTATAAAAGCCTAGACTCATTAAAGAAATTATTACATGCATCCACAATGTGGAGAGTAAAAGGAGATCTTTGTGGACAGTAAGAGACAGAGAGAAAAAAAAAAAAAAGCCTAGCAACAGGGTGAGAAAAGGATGGAATTTGGTAGGCAAGAACAATGCAAACTTACTCTGCTTCTAGCACTGCCCTGGGGATGAAGGAGGAGTTTGGGCAGCTGAGCTTTAGCACCAACAAAGACCAGTCTGCAAAGGAGCACCAGAGCTCCAGGCATCCTGAGCATCAAAGGATTATGAGGACTTAGAAGCAACAGGCATCTGAAAGGGACCAGCATGAATCCCATACTGGAAGTGCCTCCTAAAATATTTGCTTTGCATAAAACTCTAGGACCTTTGCACAATCCTAGAGGAACATTGAGGATTTTGTCAGACAGACTGGTGGCATAGAAGCTTAGGTTTGGATTTAAATTCATTTTATGAAATGAAGAAATGTGATGTTTCTTACTCTCACCACTCTACAAGTATTATTAATGTAAAGAGGTACACATACAAAAAATACACAATCATGATATATGTTTATATGTGTATGATTATATAATCATCAAAAACATTATTTCTGTAGATTACATGTGGAAGATAACAATCCTTTTAAGCAAATATTAGTCTCCCCTTTGAGGGTTATGAGCCTCATTATGGTCAGGAATTCCTCCCTAACGGAGTCCTTTGCCCCAGAGGCCCTTTTGTGGGCATGCAGAATTCTAATACTCATGTTCTTGGCTCTCCATCTAATTAGAAACTAAAGAGAGGTTTTTGTTTTCAGCTCTCATAGTACAATTCCATCTAAAACAGTTGCTACCTTAATTCTCCGAGGTGGAGTGCAAGCCTGTTCAATATTTTAAGACACAAGTTCCTCACGTCTCAGCAAATGGAAACCTTCAGGGTTGTGGCAAGTCTTCAACATGTATGTCTCTCCAATTCTCCATTTTCTCTATTTAGTAGCAAGTTGTGTGTGTGTATGTGCGTGCATGCATGTGTGCATGTGTATGCGCATGTATGTGTCTGATTGGTGGATTATTCCTCTATTTTTCTATAGCATTATCATTTCTCATTTTAAAACATTATTTCCTGTTACTGACCCTCCGTGCCAGAAACACATTGTTTTCTTTCTCTGTACTGGAGTATAGCAACACAAAAACTCAGCCAACAATTTCACTTGGTGGTCTGATGAACACTCATAAATGCCTTGTTTACAGCATAAGAACGTAAGTACATATTTATGTATATCTCTGACAAAATGTCCTTTCTGTATATCTGATGGCCATTAATTTGGACTTAACTAGTTTTGTCTAAAAATGAAATTCCAAGGGCCAGGAAAGAATATTAGGTACTTGAAAAATTTCTTCTGCCTGGTACAAATATTAAATGTATATGCTAATTGGAACAATAATGGTCCTTTGGATGATTCTACATTACAAGCATCAACTGAAATAAGGTCCCCAGTTGTCACTGAGAACATCAAAGGGATCTTACTTTGAGGAATAAATACGTGATTATAGTGATTATGTGTGAATTGCGGTTACATTCTTCAATAAAGAAACATGCTGGGATTTACAACTCTCCTCTGAGACTTAGTCAAACAAATTAACACATATTGAACACCCACAGGATTCCTGGAGCAGAATAAACAAATTATTTCACCAACCTGCGAAACATCAACTAGTGGACTAAGCTGCACAATGAACTCAGCTGAGCATGGCCCCAAGCAGAACAATTAAGCAGGCGGAATTTATTTTCACCGGGGATTACGTCTCCATTGTGCAATCTAGAAGAGTTCGGACTGGACGTCAGAACTGGATTCTGTTTCCAGCTGTGGCATCTGATAGCTGCATAATGGTATCCAAGACACTTCACCTTCCTGAGTTTTAATTTCCTAATTTTGAAATGGGAAATCATTGCTTCTGTCTCACGGAGCGTTTCAAAGGAAACAACAAGTGGGAAATTACTATTCAAATTGCTAAACATTCTACAGTCATAAAATATTGTTTATCTGCTTCATTTTTTTCTCAATACTTTCCTAAAGCAGTTTTTATTTTCATGATCTAATCCCTCTTCTCCTTTTTCTTCTAAATCTTCTCTCCAATCCCCTCTACATTGCTAAATCAGAACACTGTCCAATTCTCAGTTCTCATCTTACTTAATGAATCAGCAGCATTTGACAGAATTCACAGATTACTTTATCTTCCTTAAAACATTGTCTATATTGAAGAAATAACATTCGAAGGATACAGTGCACTGTATATAGATATATCTTCTAACATAGTTATCTATATCTTCTATCACTTTGTATCTTGGGAAATTACTTTTTTATTGTCTTTCTGCACATTAGAATGATTTTTTCCTTGGAAACAAAATGTGTATCTGTATGTTTTGGTACTTTTTTATCCAAAGCAATGAGAAAAATGCCTGGTATGAAATAAACAGACAATAAATAATTTTTAAATGAATGAATAAATGAGTATCCTTGTTACTGAACCTGAATATAAAACTAGCCTTAATAATTTTCCATTCTAGGGAAAAAGCTTTGTGAGATAAGAGAATTTAAGTGGCTTTTAAAGTAGACACTTTTACATTGATTGAAGTAGGTTTTGATTGCTTGTGCCTAGAATTATTTACGAATCTGATTCCAGCTAGCATATCAATTTGGAATAACTGGGGGACCCAGACAAAGGGGAATTTATATACATTCACAATCTCTTTCATTGTTCTTTACTGGGTACTTATAAGACTGGAGAAAAGAGAAGAAATTGGCAAGAGCCCCCTGCTTAGTAGTGCATATGTGAGAAGGTGATTGGATGCTTCTGGAGTCAAACACAAATCATAACCCACTTCCCTGGATTCTTCCCTCTTATGTTGCCAAAAAGCTGAGACTCTGGGGCAGGAGTAGCAAACCCTTTTATCCCAGAGCACAGGAAGAGATTCTTGTATTCTTAAGTAATTGTTTTAATATTGTTATATTTAAATAAGGCAGAAGCTATATTTCTAATACTCCCGTATGCCATTTTTCATTTTATGTTGAAATTAATTTAACATAAAATGAAATTTTATTTTATTAACAAATGAAAGTTAATTGTTCTCTGGAGTTCCATGGGTAGTTTTTTTTTTTTTTTTTCATTTTAGCTTTAAAACTTTCTCCCAAAGTAGCAGGATGCCAGGCAATTTTGTTCAAGATTTCAGCAACTCCAGTAATAGGTTTCAGACACCATTACAATGGCCCTTTCTAATATTCAGCAGAGATATGAAAGCTATAAGAAAATGTCAAGTAAGATAGCTTGGAATTTTTTTTAAAAACCATGATATCAGAAGTGAAGAATTCTTTTATGTAGCCTATCAATAGTCTTGAAAGAGAAGAAGAAATAATGAATGAACATGAAAATAAGTCAATAAAAATTACCAAAACTGAAGCACAAGGAGAAAATAGAGTGGAGAAGGGGAAACAACAGAAAAAGGCATCCAAAAGCTGTGGGATATGTGTCAGTCTGACATATATAAACTTGGTGATCTTGGAGGAGACAGAACAGAGCAGATGATTATGTGAAAATATAATTGCCAAAATGTACCAAAAATAGTGGAAGATATCAAACCATGGGTCCAGAAGCTGAGAAAATGTCAACATGATAATTATAAAAAATAGATACATTGCAGTCAAACTTCTAGAAGCCAAAGCTAAAGAGAAATCCTACAGGCAGACAGAGGAAAGAAAAAGAAATGTTATCAACAAAATACACAAAAATGACAACAAGAATCATAGCAAGATTCTCATTAGAAACTATATTATATTACATTATAATACCCTATGCTGAACTATACGACTGTATCATGCACCAGAAGACAAAGCGTTGTCTTTAAAATATTGTCGACTCAAAATTCTATACTCAGCAAACATATGTTTAAGAATGAGAGATACAAACGTCAAAAGATGAAACAAACATGTTTTCAGAAAAACAAGAGAATTGACCGCTGGTAGAACAATATGTTCTTAAAAATAGACTTTCAGTTATAAGGAGTGTGAGACCAGACCAAAGCTTGGATCTACACAAAGAAATAAAGAGTGCATGAAATGATAAAAATGAGGATAGTAAGATAGATATTTTAATCTAATTTTTAATAATTTTAAAAGATAACTGTCTAAAGTAAAAATCATAGGTTTAAAACGTATGAAACTAAGTTGTTCATCCAATAATCTTGTTCAGAATAAATTGGATGACAACAATCATGTAAAGAAGAAGGGGAAAAACTTGAAAGTATATGCTTGTAAAGTTGTTGCACACTCTAAATGAGGTGGTAAATATTTAAAGGTAACCATGGTAAGTTAATGGTTTCTTTTGTAATCTATAAAGAAAGTACTAAAAACATGTACACCTAATAAACCAATAGTAAAAATTGAACACAGCTATTTTTGAAAATATTCAATTAATCCAAAGAAAGCAGAAAAAAGAAGAAAGGTGAATGAACTTGGATGTGTTCAAATAGAATACACTCATGAGTTAGTAAATACAAACACAATTATATTAAGAATTATATATAATGTAAATGTCTAAACACTCAAATCAAATGGCAGACATTGAGAGACTGGTTAAAAAATTCCAACCACTGGCTGTCTACAAGAAATCCATTTAATTATAAATATGTGTAGAGATTTAAAGTTAAGGGATGGGAAATAATTATAGTATGAAAGCATTAACTCAGGAAAGCTATAATCACTACTTATATCAGATAAAGTAGACTTCAAAACAAATAGTTCCAGAGGGAAAAAGAGGTATTATATAATAATAAAAGAATCAAGTAGTCAATTAGCTCTAAAAATTCTATATGTATATGCATCAAACTATGCAGTTTCCGAATGCATGAAGCAAAAACTGGTAGACCTGCAAAGAGAAATAGAAAAATCTACAATTGTATTGGACATCTCAATATTCCTCTTTTAGTAACTGAATAAGTAAATGGGAATCAGTAAGGATAATGAAAACCTGGACAACATAGGCTGGGCATGGTGGCTTATGCCTATAATCCCAACACTTCGGGAGGCTGAGGTGAGTGGATCACCTGAGGTCAGGGGTTCGAGACCAGCCTGGCCAAGCTGGAAACCCCATCTCTACTAAGAATGCCAAAATTAGCTGGGCATGTTGGCAGGCACCTGTAATATCCCAGCTACTCGGGAGGCTGAAGCAGGAGAATCACTTGAACAAGGGAGGCAGAGGTTGTAGTTAGCCAAGATCGTGCCATTGTACTCCAGCCTGGGCCTCAGAGTGAGACTCTGTTTCAAAAAAAAAAAAAGAAAGAAAAAAAAGAAAACCTGGACAACACTATCAACAACTTGACTGAATTAATATTTTGAATACACTATACAACATGAACTAAATACATATTTGCATATGCACATGAAACTTTTGCCAAGATACACTGTGTTCTCAGCTATGAAGAAACATCAACAAATTTTGAACAATTGAAATCAGGCAACATATGCTATCTCACCAAATGGAATTAAAACAAAAATCAATTACAGAAAGAAATCTGGAAATGCTCAAATATTTGAGACTAAATAACACACTTTAAAATAGCCCATGGGTCAAACAGCAAAACAGCCATCGAAACCTAAAAATATTGTGCACTGAATGAAAATGAAAACTCAACATATGGAACACACCTAAAACAGTGCTTAAATTGCCATTTATGTAACGTTAAATGCCAATTTTTAAAAACAACAATGTTTTTGAAACAATATAATAAGATTTTAAGAAACCATGAAAAATAAGGGGAGCAAATTAAACTCAAAGCATGAAGACAAACGGAAATAGGAAAATAAGAGCAGACTTCAATGAAATTTATAAAACAAAACCTGATTACTTGAGAAAAATTAATAAAAATATAACAAAGATACCCAAGTAAAAGTTTGGGGCATGATAGCTGCAGAGCTGAATTCTACCAAATATTCTAAAAAGAACTGGTTCCAATCTTTTTCAAAATTTTTTAAAAATCCAAACTCATTTTATAAGATCAGCATTACCCTGAGACCAAAGCCAGAAAAGGACACTACAAGACAAGAAATTTACGGACCAACAGCTCTAATAATCATAGATGTAAAAATTCTCAATATTAGCAAACGAATCCAACTGCACATTAAAAGGATCATTCGCCATGATCCAGTGGGAGTTATTTCTGGGATGCCAGAATTGTCCAACATAATCAATAAATGCGATACACCACATTAACAAAATAAAGGATAAAACTCATAGATCATCTCAACAGATGCAGAAAATGTTTTTGACAAAATTCAGCACTCTTTCATGATAATAGCTTAAGGATAGAATAAATATATCTCAACATACTAAAGGCCATATATGACAGGCTCACAGCTAACAACATACTTAACGGTGAACATCTGAAAGCTTTTCCTCTCAGATCAGGAGTAAACAAAAGTGCCCACTCTCACCACTACCACTTAAAATAGTATTCAAAGTCTTAGCCAGAGCAATCAGGCAAGAAAACAAAATGAAATACATCCAAATCAGAAAGAAATAAGTTAAATTGTCTGCAGACATAATCTTATGTATAGAAAACTCTAAAGATTTCCCCCAAAACTGTCAGAACTAATAAATAAATTCAGTAAAGTAACAAGATATAAAAATCAATATGTAAAAATCAATTGTATTATATCTCATGCTCATGGATTGGAAGGTTAACACTGTTAAAATAGCTATACGACATAAAGCAATCCACAGAGTCAGTGAAATCCTTATCAAAATTCCTATAGAAAATTTCACAGAAATTGCAAAACCACCCTCAGATTCTTACGAAATTACAAAAGACTCTAAATAGACAACATAATCTTGACAAGGAAGAACAAAGCCGGAGGCCTCACGCTTCCTGATTTCTAACCATATTACAATGCGTAGTAATCAAAACGGTTTGTTAATGGCATAAAAACAAACACATTAACCAATGGAACAGAATAGAGAACCCAGAAACAAACACACACAAATGCAGTCGTTGTGGTTTGAATGTGTCCCCTCCAAAATTCAGATGTTGACAATGTGATGGCATTAAGAGGTTGGGCCTTTAAAAGAGAATTGCACCATGAGGGCTCCTTCCACATAAATGAGATTAAAGTCTTTACAAAAGAGGTTTCATGCAGCATTCAGCAACTTGTCCTTAGAACTTTTGCCATTTGAAGTCATAAGTTTCTCTTTTTCAGGGAATATAGACATCACCAGATGACCAAAACCTGCTGGTACCTTAATCTTGGTCTTGCCAGCCTCTACAACTGTGAGAAATAAATTTCTATTCTTTATACATTACCCAGTCTGTAGTATTCTCTTATAGCAGCACAAATGGACTAAGACAACAGTCAACTCATCTTTGATAATGGCCCAAGAGTAAACAACATGAAAAGGATAGTCTGTTTGATGCGTAGTTTTGGGAAAACTGGATATAAATAATTTGAAAGGGAATACAACACTTTCACGATTCATAGGTAATGTGATTGTAAACATAGAAATCTAGAATAATGTAAACAGTTTTTAAATTAACAAAAGGATTTAGTAGAGTGTCTGGATACAACCTAAATATACACATATCAATTGTATTCCTATATAACAGAAAAAACCAGGAAAAAAGTATCAGTTACAATAGCATTAAACAATCTAAGAATATTAGGAATTCATAAAATTTGTGAAAATCTCCATGGAGAAAATTATAATTTTATTGAGGAATATTAAAAAGACTGAAAGTAAAAGGAAGATATGCTATGTTTATGGAAAAAATATTTTTCAGATGTAAATTTTATCAAAATTAATCTATAAATTTCATGAGATTCTCATATAAAAATGAGAAGAAATAAGAACAGGAAAGATACTCTTGAAGCTATGGTAATTAAGACAGTTTTTTTTTTGTTTGTTTGCTTTTTATAGCACAGAGATAAGGAACATAGACCAGTGACACAGATCAGGAGTTCAAATACAAGCCCTCATACATATGGACACAAAATGACAGAGACGCCATAACATGTCAATAGGTAATTGGCAAGCTTCAACAAATGGAACTGGGCCAGTGAAATGGCCACTTGAAAAAAAAATTTTAAAGTGTATTTCCAGATAGATGAAGAGCCTGAAAGTGAAAGACAAATCTATAAAACTTTAGGAGATAAGAAAATATCTCCATGAAGTAGAGTAGGAGAATATTTCTTAAACAATATACAAAAGTCACTAAGTAAAAAGGAAATATCAAAAAATTCAAACACATTCAAATTTTTAAAACTCATTCATAAAAGCAATATTAATGAGAGTGAAAAGCCATTGGAAGAGAGGTTACGACTGCAACACATATCTTGAACAAAGATCTGGTATACCAGTGAAATCTTATAAATCAAGAATAAATACACCACCACCTAAAAGAAAATGAGTAAATAAGGCTTTAACAGTTTCCTTACAAAAGATGAGATCCAGGCGACCTGTAATGCATTAAACTGTGTCTCTCAAAAATTCATATAGTGAGGTCCTAGCCCCCAATACTGCAGAATGCAATAAAATTTACAAATTGGGATTGTTGCTTATGTAATTAGTTAAGATAAGGTCATACTGAAGTAAGGTGAGCTCCTAACTCATTATGATCGTTGTCTTATAAAAAGAGGAAATATGGACACAGACACACACACAGGGAGAATGCCATGTGAACATTATGGCAGAGATTGGGCTGGTGCATCTAAAAACCAAGAAACACAAAAGATTGCCAACAAACCATTGGAGCAAGTCAAGAGGCACAGAAGAGATTCTTTCTCACAGCCCACAGAAGGAACCAACACTGCCAGCACCCCAGACTTCCAGCCTCCAGAACTGTGAGACAGTAAGTGTCTGTTTAAGCCACCCAGTTTGTGGTCTTTGTTATAGCAGCCCAAACAAACTAATTCATGGTCAATTAACCTAAGAAAATGTGTAGACCAAGCTAGTAATTAGAAAAATCAAAATAATAATAATCTATTTCTACCCACCCATCAGATTGGCAATAGTACAAAAATATCAATGAATGGTGAGGATGTAGAGCAATAGAACTATCCTGTCATCCACTACTTTTGACAACCACTTTCCAAACAGTTTGGAACAACTTGATATCACCTGGTAAGTTAAATCTATACATTATTTCTTAATTCAGAAACTCTACTGTCTGGTGTATACCCTAGTGACTAATGAGTGTGTATAATGATTTCTATGCACCCAGGATACATACACAAAAATGTGTAATTAGAAGCTAAATGAGAAACAAACTAAATCTATCAATAGCAAAGTAAATAAGCAGATCAGTGTATATAATTGACCCTTGAACAAGACAGGTTTGAA
Source organism: Macaca fascicularis (assembly GCF_037993035.2). Taxonomy (NCBI): domain Eukaryota; kingdom Metazoa; phylum Chordata; class Mammalia; order Primates; family Cercopithecidae; genus Macaca; species Macaca fascicularis. The sequence goes on from NC_088385.1 coordinate 18,056,780, forward strand.
CTGCATGGGTCCACTTACATAGGAATTTTATTTTTTAGTAGAATTAGTAGGCCCTCTATAGGGACAGGTTCCATGTCCACACGTGGATCAAAAATACTGTACCTTATTCACAGAATGTGAAACCCTTATATAGGCAGGTATAACTTTTCATATCTGCAGGGCCAACTGTGAGACTTGAGTATGTGCTGATTTTGGTATCCATGGGTAGTCCTGGAACCAATGTCTCATGAATACTGAAGGCCAACTGTATTTCTTGCAGCAATGAAAAAAAGTAAAGCTACACACAACAATATGGATGACCATCACAAACAAAATTTTAAAAATATGATACAGATGGTGACATAGGTGTTTGCTTTATGATTATTTGTTAAACCAAATCAGCACATTATTTGCTTTTCTTTAGTTATATTTCACAGTTTAAAAATTCTAATATTTGTTTTCTATTTGGGGGAAGTCCCACCCAATGTCTTCAATCTTCAGGTGGAAATTTGCCACTTGGCTACCTCTAAATGCACAGTCCAGAAGAGTAAAAACAACAACAATGACAAGATTCTGTTTAAGAAAAAAGAAGAAGATAGATATTTGGTAAGGAATTAGCAGTATCTGCTCCCCTCATTCTAGTCGTTGTTTGACATGCTTGTGCAATTATACTTTTTCTTTTTTCATATACTTTTAAGGTATATATTTTTTCATACAACAATATGTATAAATGAGGTCTGCTCTAAAACTTGAAGAATAAATTTTCTACGTTGAACTTAGTGTGAATGAGTATGTCAGCGGTTACCTTGATTTACTTCTGAAAAACTTTCAAGCGGAAGTGTTCATCCTCAAGAACTAATCCCTCTGTGGGACAGATTATAGCCTATCCCTCTTCTGTGGAGTTGGCCTCTCACTCAACTTGGCATAGTGATCTAGAGAGGCCAGGCCCAGAACTATTTCCTGGTTCTGCTGAAGAGATAAGGATATAAACAAGATTATACTTTTCAGAATTTATCATTGCATTTTTACCTCAGGGTCACTTTTTTCCCCCTAAATTTCAGAGGATTTTGGTAATCCAAAATCTTCTGTGTGATGCCTGAGCCAACCCTTACTCATAATTCTTTTTCCCCTAGTAACTTAGGGAGCCTCTATGGAAGTGGGGAGAGACAGAAGTGGAAGGGCTGCTTCGAAAACTTTTGCTTTCTTGACACAAAAGGATCTTTTCTGCTTGTACAGAATGTTGTGGAGATGTTGGCAGGTGTGATGCAGCAAGCATGGAGACTAAAGCAAATCATGGATTGTGGAGCAGAACTTGGACCAAATCCAAATCCCAATAAGCATTGCTGAACACTTGCATCAGCTCAGGATTGCCTATCTATAGACTCCCACATCACACACCACTAGATGCAGAGGCTACATCCTAAGAAGTATTCCAGAAATGTTAGAACGTAAAAATTATTTCTCACTCTGTCTACCTGTTGAAAAATAGAGGCCATTGTTGTAGGGCCCCATCCAGGGGCCTATGTCATATAAATTACTGAACAACAGTTTATTGATCCATTCTCATGCTGCTATAAAGAACTACTCAAGACTGGGTAATTTATAAAGAGAAGAGGTTTAATTGACTCACAGTTTCACAGGCTGTGCAGAAGGCACGGCTGGGGAGGCCTCTAGAAACTTACAATCATAGCTGAAAGCGAAGGGGAAGCAGTCACGTCTTCATATGGCAGCAGGAGACAGAGAGAGTGAAGGGGGAAGTACTACACACTTTTAAACAACTAGATCACATGCGAACTCTATCACAAGAACAGCAAGGGGGAGGTCCACCCCCATGATCCAATCACCTCCCACCAGGGTCCTCCTCCAACACATGGGGATTACAATTCAACATGAGAATTGGGTTGGGACACAGAGCCAAACCATATCAGACAGTCATTTGAAATTTGACTTAAAATCAGTAAACTACCTAGATAAGAGATTATAAATAACTTCAAAAACAATTTGGTAATAAACTCCTGATAAGTCATATATTCTTTAAAAATCCAGCTAAACTAAAACTAAACAAAAATGCTAATAATAGAGAGGCTTTCAAGTTCAGAAGAGATAACACTAGTTTAATTCCTCATCTTTGTTCTCTCTCTCTCTTTTTTTTTTTTTTTTAGACAGAGTCTTGCTCTGTCACCCAGGCTGGAGTGGCGTGATCTGGGCTCACTACAGTCTCCGCCTCCTGGGTTCAAGCAATTTGCCTGCCTCGGCCTCCCAAGTAGCTGGGATTACAGGTGCTGTGCACCATCACACCTGACTAATTTTTGTATTTTTAGTAGAGAGAGTATTTCACCATGTTGGCCAGGCTGGTCTTGAACTCCTGATCTCAGATGATCCACCCACCTCAGCCTCCCAAAGTGCTGAGATTACAGGTGGGAGCCACCGTGCCTGGACTCCTCATCTCTTTTCTTACCTTAAAGAAGTTAACTAACATTTTAGTCTCAATTACTTAATCTGTTAATTAGTTAGTAATACCTTTCTTACAATATTATTGCTATACATGGAAAACAGCAATTACATTTCTAGTACATAGTACTTTTTCAATAAATAGCAGCTATCATTAAAGCTCACAAAATCAAGTCATTCCCTAAGGTCACTAGCTATGTCAATTGATTATTCTTGGGGCAATTGATTCTTCTTTTATATAATAAGTGGTTTAGGCAAAATGACTCTAATATTTTATAACTATGTAAGACAAAAATTGTCCCTATAAACCAGCATCTCATACAAGTGGAGTTGCAGAGAAAGAAAATGATCCTTGAGTTCTAGTCCTAATTCTACCGCTGGCTACCAGGTCAACAGAGAAACCACAGATCCCTTCTGTGTAGAATTACAGGGTTGAGTGAATATGAGCTCTGATAGTCTCTGATGCTGTTGATATCAGACAGAAATATCTAATACTTTTGGTCACGGTGGGCAGAAAACATGTGAAAGCAGAAGTGAGTTCAAAGCTGGAAGAGTTCACCATATTTCAGGATCAACTGCTGAGACTTGGATGTCTGGTACCATTTTGATCAAAAGCTCAAACCTGTGCCCCTTGACTCTGGTGTCCAGTGCTGGGAAGTCTATTTGAGACAAAGTTGCTTCCCTTGCTCTAGGATAAAAGGGAAGTTATAGGCTCATATTAATTAAATGTCTATAAAGTGTGGATGAGTGAGGCACATATACAATGAAAGTGAAAAGGGATGTAACCAGCCTAAGGAAGGAGTTCTAAACTCCATCAGCACACACTAGGCCTATACAAAGAGGTAACACAATAATTATAGAAAAGGGATTATAAGCACGAGGACCTGAAAATCCCCCCCTTTTTTTTTTTTTTTTTTAATGGAGATGGAGTCTCTCTCTGTCACCCAGGCTGGAGTGCAGTGGCGTGATCTCGGCTCACTGCAACCTCCGCCTCCTGGATTCAAGCAGTTCTCCTACCTCAGCCTCCCAAGTAGCTAGGATTACAGGTGCCACGCCCAGCTACTTTTTTTTAAATTAATTTATTTTTTATTATTATTATACTTTAAGTTCTAGGGTACATGTGCATAACGTGCAGGTTTGTTACATATGTATACTTGTGCCATGTTGCTGTGCTGCACCCATCAACTCGTCAGCACCCATCAACTCATCATTTACATCAGGTATAACTCCCAATGCAAGCCCCCCCCCCTCCCCCCTCCCCATGATAGGCCCCAGTGTGTGATGTTCCCCTTCCCGAGTCCAAGTGATCTCATTGTTCAGTTCCCACCTATGAGTGAGAACATGCGGTGTTTGGTTTTCTGTTCTTGTGATAGTTTGCTAAGAATGATGGTTTCCAGCTGCATCCATGTCCCTACAAAGGACACAAACTCATCCTTTTTTATGGCTGCATAGTATTCCATGGTGTATATGTGCCACATTTTCTTAATCCAGTCTGTCACTGATGGACATTTGGGTTGATTCCAAGTCTTTGCTATTGTGAATAGTGCCGCAATAAACATACGTGTGCATGTGTCTTTATAGCAGCATGATTTATAATCCTTTGGGTATATACCCAGTAATGGGATGGCTGGGTCATATGGTACATCTAGTTCTAGATCCTTGAGGAATCGCCATACTGTTTTCCATAATGGTTGAACTAGTTTACAATCTCACCAACAGTGTAAAAGTGTTCCTATTTCTGCACATCCTCTCCAGCACCTGTTGTTTCCTGACTTTTTAATGATCGCCATTCTAACTGGTGTGAGATGGTATCTCATTGTGGTTTTGATTTGCATTTCTCTGATGGCCAGTGATGATGAGCATTTTTTCCTGTGTCTGTTGGCTGTATGAATGTCTTCTTTTGAGAAATGTCTGTTCATATCCTTTGCCCACTTTTTTTTTTTTTTTTGTATTTAGTAGAGACGGGGTTTCACCATGTTGCCCAGGCTGGTCTCGAACTCTTGAGCTCAGGCAATCTGCCCGCCTCGGCTCTCAAAGTGCTGGGAAAATCCCCTTTGAATGTAAGGGACAGGTTACCTAAGAGAAAGGCACAGCATTGCAAACATAAAATTAATTAAGTAGCTAATTTCAGAGGAAAAGACTGAGTTTTAGAAAGCCCCTGTTCACTAGCAATAAAAAATGTGACCATACAAAACAGCCTGTAGCATCATTTCCAGCTTAGGCCAGTTAGTAGGGAGGAAATCATGGTGTGTTCTGTGTGTGGTCTGGGCCTCAAGCCATTGGAAAATGCTTAGAAGAATTTGATCTACTATGTTTGTAAGTCTGATTTACTTGATTTACAATTTCAGTACTTAGCAAGATGTTGTTAGATCTGTATTTGAGTGTTTAAAATAAAATCTGTACGTATCTTAGTCAATTAAACATTTGAGATAATGCAGATGTTTTAAAGTTGTCATTGTAGTTTAACATATCCAAGGCAATTTTATTAAATACATAAAATGGTTTTGTTTGAAAAAGAATTTGATCTCAAATATCAAATTCAGAAAAGCATTTTTTCAAAATTACTGAACGTAAAAATAAAATAAGATTTATAATTCAAACTTAAAAGTCTTGAAATTTTTTAATTTAAAAATTATACATTTAATCAAAGGAATATTGATTAAAATCCAAGTTTTGGATGGAATTCCTGTTCCTGAACAAAATCCCCACTGGTATTATTCCTTTCGGTATTTGTCTTCCTCTAGTCTGGCTACCCCAGGCAAAGTGCAGCATAAGGTAGAAGAATCCCATCATAAGTAGGTAGGCACAAATCTAATAAATGTTTCTGCCCATGCCTGCATCTGTAATGCCACCTAGTGTTAGAGAGGGATGATAACATTTTTAGAAGTCAAGCGTGGAGCATGAAATCTGTTTCAATTATCAATTTTTTCTTAAATTCTTAATGCGTGAAACTTTCCAAAATCATGGTGTCTAAAGCCCTTTTTTCCCCTTCTGTCTCATGGCATTTTGTGTTTTCTTGTTTATATTCCCATAGCACATTCTATTCATATCATTGAGTATATTTCTTCGCTTTGTGTTTAGTGAAACCTCTGCCTCCATGCAGCTTGTGCACTAGTAAGATTTTCACTTCTGTCATACTATTTATCACAGTTGTTTCATATTATCATCATTTATATATGTCCACCTCTTTTATTGCCTGGGAGCCGTTTTCTCAATAGCACCTCATTACTAAAGAGGGCCTTGCATTGTGTTCAATGAATACTTATGGAATTAAATAGATGTCCAAAAAAGAATATTGAGCATGATGTACAAATAAATTGATTTTATAGATTTAATGTTCCTTTCATCTTTGTGTATTTGGTCAACAACTATTTTCTTCATCTTTTTATGCTGGAAGTCACACTGTTGTATACTTTCTAGCTAGAATAAGATATAAGATAATGGAATTTCTCTTATTTTGCATGAGAATGATTAGACGCTTATAAAAGAAAATGGTCAAGTCTATGATTTTTACAAAATAACATCATTTAGTCATCTTTTCTACTGTATTCTATTTCCTAATTTATCAAATGTTATGTATCATGTGAGAAAAATTATTCAAGTACTACATATACAAACATCGTCTTCCACAAACATGTCATACTGTTAAATAAACATATCATTAAAGAATCACAATGTTCAACTCATTAAAAGAAATTCTAATTTTTTAAAAAGATAATTGATACTGGATGAGTTGAGGTAGAAATAATAGGTAATAATAATAGTAGTAGAATAATAGAAATAATAATGAATAAAAAATAATAGAGATATTTTATTTGATCCCAGGATACCTGATATCAAATGTACATTTTAGGGAATCTTATATACTAGTCTTTTAAAAATGTAAACAATATTAACTAGATTCACAATAAAGAAGCTGGTCTCCATAATTTTCATGTATTTGAAGTTCATGCAAATACAGAATGTAAAAACACCTATGATGTTTTGTTTCCTCAATCTAATCCCTAGAAAGTGTGAATATGCAATATAACATAGCAAAGTCAGTCTAAGGTTGCTGATAAAATGATAGTTCCTAATCAGCTGACCTTACAGTAGAAAGTTTAGCCTGGCTTATCCAGGTGGGCCCAATGTAATCATGAGGATCCTTAAAAGTGGAAGAGAGAATCAGGAGAGAGCACCAGAGGTGGTAGCATGAGAAGAAACTCAGCCTGACTTTGCTGGTTTTGCAGATGGAGGAAGAGGGCCAAGAGTGAAGAGGGCAGCCTCTAAAAACTGGAAAAGGCCAGAAAGCAGATTCTTCCTAAGAACTCTCAGAAAGAAACACTGCCCTGAGGGCACCTTGATTTTAGCCCAATATGTTAGTCCGTTATTGCACTGCTATAAAGAAATGCCTGAGACTGGGTAATTTATGAAAACAAGAGGTTTAAGTGGCTCATGTTTCTGCAGGCTGTACAGGAAGCATAACAGCATCTGCTCCACTTCTGGGCAGGTCTCAGGAAACTAACAATGATGGTGGAAGGCGAAGGGTAAGCAGGCATGTCTCACATGGCTAGAGCAGGAAGAAGAGAGTTGCAGGGAGGTTCATGGAGGGGATGGTACTAACCCATTCATGAGAAACTGCCCCCATGATCCAATCATCTCCCACCAGGCTCCACCTCCAACACTGGGGATTGCAGTCTAACATGAGATATTGATGAGGACACAGATCCAAACCATATCACCCAGTGAGACCCGTGCCAAACTCCTAATCTAGAGAATTGCAAGTTAATAAATCTGTGTTGTTTCTTTGCTGCTAGATGTGTGGTATTGTGTTGTGGCAGTGATAGGAAATTAATTCATTCCTACATTCTTCTACTAAAGAATGATAGAAACTGTTAAAATTGCATTCCATTAGCTGTCAACATTGTCTATATTAAGTATTTAAATCAGACTGCAAAAGTCAGGCAAGGAATAAACAATCCAGCCTTTTGATAGCAATACCAGAAGGAGTTCATTAATTTGGGATTTCCTAACATCCAGTTAGTAATATATTGAGAAAGACCAAAGATCAAACCCCTATTATGGAATAAGAGTTATAGTCATTTATTTATTATATATATACAAATTGTTCATACACAATATGTATATGTGAGCAATTTATTTCATAATCTCACTCCATATATATATGTGTGTGCACATATACATATACACATATATGCATTTTTTTCACATATATATTTTATACAGATGCATGTGTACATATGTGTGTGCATACACACACACATATATATAAAATCAGGAACATGTAAAAATATAATATAGCGACAAAACATCTCAGTTAGTTACTGGCCAATCTGCATTTGACTCTTTTCCTGTGCTTTAAAAGTGATATTGAATTTTCTCTGGATTTTCTATGCTGTTCTGATCCAGTTCGTGTTGCAACCCCATTTTCTTGTACCAAAACCCTTATCACAATTTGTAAAAGAGTCTCAGTACGTAAAATTTTAATTGCTTCTAGACTTTGTCATAAATACTTTTATAAGGTTTTGTCTTCTCCAACAGACATGAAAAATGCCAAGTTCTTACTTTGCCCATTATCCCAGAGTGACTTTGCTTTTAGCTTTCTCAGTGCTTCAGCTCTGCACTGAGTTCTGATCTCTCTCCTAAGTCCTGTGTCTGCGTGTACTCACAACATGGGTAGAGCCAAGTTAAATCCTCCAATATGATATCGGGTCAGGAGCATAGCTTGAGACCTGTTTTCCTCATGGCTCTGCTACTTACTACCTATGTGACTTGGAACAAATTTTGTTGTCTTCCTTATTACTCCATTTTCTCATCTATAGAATGGAAGATGTTAATACACACCTAACAGAGTGGTTGTCAGGATGAGATGAGTATATATAACACTCATCCACACAAACATCTACCATATAAAATACCATTCCATGGTAGTGAATGCTACCATGAAAGTTGTGCTAACCAGAACTAGTATTATCAAGAAGTATAAGGGGACTTAGCTTCTACATGTATGAATATGAGTACTGGTATGATATTGTCAAGACTCTCTTCCTCTCTTAGATCTGCTTTTTATTTGCACTTATCTCATTTTCAGGGTATCTCTTTGCGGTAGCAAGATAATTGGCATAGCTTCATCTTCTGAGCAATGACAGCAGGATAAAAAAAAAACAACAGCAACAGAGTATAATCTTTACAAGGTGCTTCAATAAAAATCCCAGAAATAGATTTGATTGGCCCCAATGGAATCACGTGACCAGTCCCTAAACCAATCACCATGTCCAGAGGAATACAAGACTCTTATTGGACAGCCTGGAAACAGAAGCAAAATAAAATCCGGGGAAACAGAAGTGAAAAAGCTGGCACAAATAACAAGCAAAAGCTTCCAGAAACATCACCCCATTCAGCTGCATAGATCCTACACAAATGAGTCTGGTGAGGGGCCAGAAATCCAGTCAATTCCCTCTTGTCCCACCTGACTGGGAGCCGAAGACCATCAGGTGTCCTTTGTGCTAAATGTGGCCCGGATCACATTCCCTTCTCCACTGCATGTCCCCAGGCCATGAGTAGGGCCAAGCTGAGAGAAGGAGAAACGCTTTGAACTGAAGGGGAGATTAAAGTCTTATTTTGATTTGACGAGGTATATATATATATATATATATATTTTTTTTTTTTTTTTTTTTTTTTTTTGAGACGGAGTCTCGCTCTGTCGCCCAGGATGGAGTGCGGTGGCCCCATCTCGGCTCACTGCAAGCTCCGCCTCCCGGGTTCACGCCATTCTCCTGCCTCAGCCTCCCGAGTAGCTGGGACTACAGGCGCCCGCCACCACGCCCGGCTAATTTTTTGTATTTTTAGTAGAGACGGGGTTTCACCGTGTTAGCCAGGATGGTCTTGATCTCTTGACCTCGTGATCCACCTGCCTCGACTTCCCAAAGTGCTGGGATTACAGGCGTGAGCCACCACGCCAGACCGTAATATTCTTATAATACCTAAAAGGGACCCAAGATACATTAAGGGATGAAGAGAGATAAGACAGAGCAAACCCGAAGGTAGTAGTTGGAACAAACATGTAAAACTGTGTTCTGGTCGTGCCTGTTAAGTCAGCTCATTCACTAAAGCTGCTTGCTTGTGGGCATTATGGTCTCTTTACACCACTGCTGAATTTTAAAAATTTGTATCAAGAATATATTTATTCTAGGCACGCACCAGGAAAAAAAAAGTTTCATTTCTCTGCAAAACTGAAGAAGGAGGCCAAGGCAGGAAGCCAATATTTATTGATGTGAACTATGAACTCAGCCCTGTATCTTCTTGATCCCCTGGAATGCTCCCGAAGATCCTGAGACACATTATTATTTCACAGTTGGGGAAACAGAGGCTCAGAGATGATAAGTGATTTAACCCAATTCAAAGCAATGGTATACGGTGTTGGGAGGGTCAAATTTAGTCCATTTTGATGAAACGGTATTGAATTTCTCATCTCCTATTGTGTGAAAGTGAAAGCAGTTGTAGGATGGGCCCCATCTAAATCTCCACAGTCATTGAGCACTTCCTTGGGAACCCACACATTGGTCCCTCAAACCTTAACCTGTCTGGAGTCACCACACAGCCTTGACCTAGGTTAAAGTGAACTGAAGCTGATAAGGGTGTTGCGTAGTCCAGTTTCTAATCCAAACAGCTGAAGAACCGGGTGCGCGTCATAAATCACTGAACTTCACAACAGTGAACTTTTAATTTTAATGTGGAGGCAGATAATTTTTTTCATATTTGTGCAAAAAAAATTTAAGTTAAATTTTTGCATTCAAATTCCATTCTTGCTCCTGGGGAAGGTGTGCATTCACTGGCGGATACATTCTCCTTTTCTCTTTGCGGGAACTGCAAAACCTGCAAAGCCAAAAAATTTACTATCTAGCTCTTTTCTTTAAAAAAAAAAAAAATGAAAGAAAGAAATGCCAATCCCTGTCCTAGAGTATCGGTTGTTAAAGTTGATTGCATATTACAATCACCTGAGGAGTTTTTAAAATTCCAGATGCCCATGCCACATGCCAGACCAATTAATTCAGGACTTCACGGGGGTGGAACTGGCGTTATTTTACAAAGATCTCTACTAAGTTGAGAACTCCAGAGCAATGGTTTTCAAATATTGGTGAGCACAGGAATCATCTGGCCTGACTGTCAAAAATGCAGTCCAGGGCCACATTTCCAGATTGTCTGATTTGATAGGACCAGCAGGGTTCCAGGAACCTACATCAGCATACCAGGGCTTCAGACATAGGAGCCTCAGGACTTTATTTCAGAATTGACCAAGGCACACGCCTTTTAATTTCATAAAACTTGCTTTATTAAAAGTTTCACATCATCTCAAGTATTTACAGAACCACGATTTACAAGAATGAGTCATTATTACAAAGTACAACCCGTACCAGCAGTCCTACTCCTTTCCATTAAAAGTGATCCTGCACACAGAAAAAATGTCACCCACATCCTATTTTACTTAACCTCTGAGTGTCATTACTGCTGTAAATATCAGGCAAAAAAGATGAGTTTCTCCGGAACAATTCATAGTCTCTATGATTGCCCTTATGAGTTTGCTCTTTATTAGCATAGAAAGAAGGAATGAATAACTTAATAATTTGAAACATCTAGAAAGATTTGTATTCCTCTGACTGTGCTTAAGGTTGCTTTAAAAATTAGCAGGACAAAAAGATCATTTTTATTTAATCGTAATATTTAAAAATTAATAATAACTTACCTTTTAGGGCAGCAGTGTCAGTGACCAAAATTTCTAATCAAATTATGATAAATGTGGACCAAACCCATTGTTTTTACAGGGTCACTGTACTATCTGCCTAATGGCAGGGACCTTAAATCAGTAGTTCCCACACCACTTCACTTTCTACATTTGCAGGACCTGGGTGTGGCAGTGGCTTTTCAGATTCCTCCTCCTTCTTTGGGCATTACTAGGATAAATGTAATTAAAGTAGTCAGTGAGATCCTCATTAAGCCTGCCTTTCACATCTACTGAGATCCTAGTGGAGTTTCACATAGGTCTTTCACAGTCTCATGGAAGAATCACCATCTGATCACTTATTTTCCTTTTTTTTTTTTTTTTTTTTGACAGAGTCTCACTCTGTCACCCATGCTGGAGTGCAGTAGCACAATCTCAGCTCACTGCAACCTCCCTCTCCTGGGTTCAAGCGATTCTCCTACCTCAGCCTTCCGAGTCGTTGGGACCTACACCCGGCCAATTTTTGTATTTTTAGTAGAGACAGGGTTTCACCAGGTTGGCCAGGCTGGTCTTGAACTCCTGACCTCAAGTGATCCACCTGCCACAGCCTCCCAAAGTGCTAGGATTACACTCCTGGCCTATTTTCATTTCATTTATCCTTATGTCTCCTAAAGGCTTGTTGGAATCCTGATCGATATCTGTGCAGTCAGGCAACGGGAGAAAAGTGAAGGAAAGCACACGTGAGATATTGATTGATTGCTTTAGGTTCTAAAATTCAAAGAAATAAAAATATCCAATATGGTTCTAAAGAAAACCTAGCACGTCCCTTCTAGTAGCATAGTCATTTGGCTGCATGGATTAACAATCCAACCTTCCACAAGATGAAATAACTTTTGGAAAAAAATGAGTTTTTTTTCTAGAAGAGGAGATGCTAAGCAACAAAGAGATGAGCGGGAAGAAAGGTCAGTTTTTCCCCAGTGCAGTGAAGAGGACTGATTCTAAAGCAAGGAACTCCTGGCAACTTGCAGTTCCTCAGTCAGTGTCCGAATTTTAAAAACCAACAAATGTTATATTTCAATTGGTCACAAGATGGCAGGATTTCAGCACATTCACACAGATAATGGCCTCCTCCCCATCAGGGTTAATGGATGGTAGTGATTTAAGCGTTGACACTCTCTTCTCAAGAGACTTTATACTCTCATAAATGAAATACGAATTGGTTCAAGGACTTATGTTTTATAGTTTTAAAATACCGAGAGTCAGCGATTCACATAATGTAATTGGCATCCACACATGTTAAAGCTATGGAAAAGGTTCTAGTTTTGTTAATGGGCCTCTCATCTATCTCACTGGATGAGGCCTGGGAACCACCTGGACTTTATTTTGCTTTGCTAAGCCTTTCTCAGAAGGAACAAGTCTTGCCGCTACTGTGGACGCACAGCTTCTGGGAGTTCCATAGGACCACGTGCGGAGAAAGGAAGGGACGCAAACTTTGACGGTAGAAATAAAGGAAAAGGGGCTGGGTGCGGCGGCTCACGCCTGTAATCCCAGCACTTTGGGAGGCCGAGGCGGACGGATCACGAGGTCAGAAGATGGAGACCACGGTGAAACCCCGTCTCTACTAAAAATACAAAAATTTAGCCGGGCGAGGTGGCGGGCGCCTGTAGTCCCAGCTACTCGGGAGGCTGAGGCAGGAGAATGACGTAAACCGGGGAGGCGGAGCTTGCAGTGGGCCGAGATTGCGCCCCTGCACTCCAGCCTGGGCAACAGAGGGAGACTCCGTCTAAAAACAAAAAAAGAAAGAAAGAAAGAAAGAGAGAGAGAGAGAGAGAGAGAGAGAGAGAGAAAGAGGTTGTGGGGGAAAAGAGAATGTTTTCGCTTTGAGTTAAAGAAAGACGGACAAAGAAGTGTCCAGTAGGGTACAGTCTCTCAGAAAACCGTAGACTGTGATACAGCTCTAGCATGTTCATTCATTCGTTCATTCATCTGTCCATCCGATATTTATTGAGCAATTGTGTCTCACTAGGCAGTATGCTGGTCTCAAGGAATGGGAAAAAAGGGGAAAAAATATTCTACCCTCAAAGAGCCAGTCCATTAGAACATTTCTTGAAATGACCGAGAAAAAGAAAAATTCCATATGGTAACTAGACTAAAACAAAACTACAGAACAATCGGAAAAGGAATTGGTGGAATTACAAGCCATGTGAAGAATGAAGTGGGCACCCTGCAGGGATTATCAATAAGAAGTAATGGGGGCCATGAGATCAGATAAAAAGTCAGAAATGGGGTGCTCTTCGGGAGTTGGGGGTTTAACATTTATTTGTAGGAAGGTTGGGACCCTATGTGGTGGAGGAACTTGGGACTGGAATTAGAAACAACAATAAAAAATAGTTGAGTTTCATCAGAGATTTCAGAACTGGCTCGTTGTACGACCTTGAGCGAGTAGCTAAATCTTTCTAAGCTTCGATTCCTTCATCTGTAAAACGGATCCTGCAATAACTAACTCGGGGAGCTAATAAGGATGATAAAGGTGAAAACATAAGGGAGTGTGCCTGGAATAGAATTGTTCATTACATAATGTCAGTTGTTTTTCTTCCGTGTCAGACCATTTGAGAAAAGTTAGCAGAAAATATAGGGAGAGCAGGGCCCTCCAGGCTGCATAGCTAAACAGACACACTTTCATCCCAGAAGCCCAGATCCTCCTCGGCACTCATACTTGCAGTAAAGGCAACCGTGATGGATTCCTGGGCTCAGAAATCACGAGCTAGCTAGACAGAGGCCCCATACTGCATTCCACTAAGGGACATGGAAACACACTGTTTGCCTTTTTACACAAACATGGATACATGCTCCTCATATAAAGAGAAAGAGAGAGAGACAGAGAGTTTAAACTATGAACCCTCTTTACACAGTACAATCATATGCTCCTGTTCATGTAACCACACAACAGTCTGGGATGTGGTCTCCTAGCTTTTGACTGATGCTTGTGTGTGTGTGTGTGTGTGTGTGTGTGTCTGTCTGTCTGTGTCTGTGTATGTGTGTGTGTGCATGTGTGTGTATGTGTATGTCCTCATATATGCATGTCCGTGTACCTGTACCTGTAACTCAGATGCTGGCCATCTCCAGATGAACCCATCTCTTCCCCTTTCCAATCTGGAAGCTGGTGGTAGCATTTTTCTACACTCTACACAAAGGAAATTGACTCCACAGAGCATTAGGGAGTGATGTAGAATTTGCTGAAGTCTTCTTCACCCTAGGGCAAGTCTTTTCTAAGTCTTCCTTCACCACCACCACCAACTGGGAATTCACTTCTCTTTGACTTTCCCTAACACTGCACCGAGCCTTGAACCTGCCCACTGCCCTTCTTTACCATACTGAGCCTCTGCCTCCTTCCCCATGAACTTCGGTCCTCAGGCTGAGGCACTTTTCTGATGTACAAGGGTCTTTTCAAAGCTTCTTTTCAACAAAGATAAACCCTTCCTTAAAATAATTTCTGTGCCAGTTATCATAAAGATTAATAATTTTCTCCATGTTATAATGTCTATATGACTATAACTACATACATTATTACATATACGAATGTTTTTAACATGAAATGGAATCATACGATCATATCATGCACATTGTTTTCTGATTTTCAGTTGCTTCTCAATTATATATTTTGTGTATCTTTCCAAGTCATTAGAAATAAGTCAAACTCATTTTTTTAAATTACTGAATAAAATTAGTACTTTAATGTGAGACATGGTCAATTTCTTTGTGCTGTAATTTTGTTATTGACAAGATGGAACATAATAACACAGAGTTATAATGAGAATTCCTCAGCTACAATATTAGAGACCTTCAGTTGCTTAGAACAAGTGAGCTACATAAATAATAAAAATTACGTTAGCTATATAAACAATGCTAATCAAAGTTGCTAACACTTCATCAGCGTTTTTCTATGTGCCAGGACCTATTCATAGTCATTTATATGCACTAACTCATTTAATCCTCATAGCGACCCTATGAAGGAGATACTATTATTATTCCCATTTTATAGATGATCTTTCTGAGTCATGGGAAAGTCAGTACATTGCACAAGGCAACGCAGCCAATAAGTGACATTGCCAAAATGCAGTGAGTCTGGCTCTAGAGTCTGTGTTGTTAATCACTAAACCATCTATCATCATCTCCAACAGGAAATACTTTGTACAAGCTTGCTTGCCAGGGACCCGAACTGGCTGTCATTGATCACCTTTAATAAACGTGCTCACTGCAAGTGGCGCTCCAGCTGATCCTGGCGTGGGGCTCTCTGCACTGCTCCAAATCAGGCAGCCAGGCCAAAAGAAGATATGTAGCATCCATGGGGAACAAAGCGAGGCAAGGTCTGCTGAGCAAGGCATGGTTTGGAGGGAAAATTGGGGTTGTGGGGAGAAGCTACAAGGAGTCAGAATAAAATAATGAAGAGGAATACTGCCAGGCACCTGGCCCAGCTGAGGAAGCCTCTGAGGTGTGCATGCCAAACCTCAGCAGCTCCAAGCCCAGCTCCCAGAATAGCTGGAAGGAGGCACACTGCCAGCGAGCCACTTATTACAGACAGAGCTGGGAGCACTTAATCAGATGCATCCGGTTTGTGTTCACAAGATATTAGGCGGAAATATGTGGTCAACTGCAATGAATTGGCATGCCCTGTAGTGGGCCAGCCGTTGCCGGAAGCCATGTCTCCGGCAAATTGAAACCTAATCTTTCTCTCCTCTAAGTGCCTGCCATAACTAACTGATTATGTACATTTTATCTCTGTATGATATACTATCTAAGGAAGAGGAAATATTTCTTTTTTTTTTGTGATGGCCCAATGGAAATTGAGAATGCATAAAGCTAGTAGGACCAAATCCATGGAATACCCAAAGCAGGTACCCATCAGATAAGGCCAGTCTCCTACCTCCAGCAGGTTACTACACAGCGAATGTCATCTGATGCATCAGGCCCAGGGAGGCTGGCATAGAAAGCATGAAAACATTATGGAGAGGGTTAAAATGACCCTAAGGATTGCTGAGCTTCCTTTTCTGCCAGGAATTCCCACAAATGACATATCATTGTTGCTAGTTGGCTCCAAAGTCTTCCTGAATTAAGAGCTACCAGTTGGCGATCTCAGTGTACTTGGGGTGTTTAATATTCTTTTGAGTATTTTTTTTCCTCCTAAAATTGCATTGCAGACACTCCTGGTGTCCTGTCCAGATTCCCTTACCAGGCAAGTGCAGTCATCATCCAGTTGCTGTGACTGTTCCAGAGGATTGCCACCTCACCAGGACATGACTGGAAAATTGTACTAATCCTACAAGTGTCCTATGGCCTGTGGCAGACTGAAGTGAGGTTATGACAGTTCAGCCACCTTACCCACAGGCAATGCGAACTTTTTGTTTCATTTAAACATTAAAATTACTTGGGGGATCAGTCTGAAGCTAATATTCTCCTAAAACCTTGACTTGCCTCGTTTCTTATCGTGCTCTATCTCATTTCCCTTCCTCCGCTATAGGTTTGTCCTGAAAGTGTCCCCTCAGTAATTCACCTGTACAAAAATCCCTGCCTCAGGCTCTGCTTCTCAGAACTCTGGCCTAAAACAGTATGTAAAATCTTTGTCAGCAAAAACCTTATAGTAAACACATGCCACCAGAGAAATACAATGCAGTTTCCCCAATCTCAGCTGTTCATACACTACCTACATTATTTTCCCATAATTGCATATTGCTTATACAGCTATTTACCTAGCGGTTATTTGTAAGTAGTTTTCAAACTAACTTCTTTTTCAAAAAACTAGCCTTACCCTAGAAAAATCATAATTCTGCAACCATGATTTTGAGGCATTAATGAGATGTATCAATTACATAGTGAAATAATGTGTGTATATATATGTATATTTACATATGGGCATTAATCTATGTATAACTTAAAAATTATTCTATCTTTCACCATGAATTGTATGTACATGAACCATGTCTTTTAAAACATCATAAAATGAAAAGTATGGTTTGTAAAAATCTGTTTTTCTACTTTATAGTGCTACTGCAGAGCTATCTCATATTGAAGATAGAATAAATTCTTGCTGATGTTTCTAAATTCAATAAATACTTTTTAATTTTCTCTTAGCCCCTGATCTTGCCAATAGTTCTAAGGGGATGCACAAAACATGAAGTAAAAAGAGGAAAGAAGTATCAATTTTTTAAAATAAAGAAATAATTTTAAAATCCTTAGCATTCTATCTTCAGTGCTTAGATTTTTCTGGGATCATCTGCTAATCTGCTCCTGTCACACAGGAACATGTTACTCAATGATTGAATTGACAGTGACTTGCAAGGAAAGAGAAACTTCCAGAAACTTGAAATTCCTGTTGCAAGGATGATTATCTGATATCATGAAACTCAGATACTCCTCTCAGAAAAGGGAGAGCCATTGATGGCCATTACGGCAGGTTTTGGACCATACGGGAATGCTTTACATTGCACCTTTTCCTCCAAGTTGCAGCAATGCATTAAACCGCATGACCCTCATCCAGAGTATTTCAGTGTGGAAGGTAAAAGGTCAACTGTCAACAAAATACTTTAGGGTCAGGATTTTGATTCTCATCTCCAGCATAATGTCTTTTCTGATCCATTCATCCTTCATACATTCTTTCAGGAACAATCTAGTATTGAGGAAGTAGAAGCCTGAAGACCACTGTGTCTTGAAATGCATGCTTTGCACAGTTGCAAAGATTGCCAAAATCATACATTTCAAACCTGACAGGACAAGTTTAAAATTAGACACTAAGGAAGCATAGCACCTGTAAATCAGGGAAATGAGTGCAAGCTTGGTATTAAAAAAACCTACTTAACTAAGTCATAAAATTCTTTCCAAAACTAAAACCTGTTCTTTAAAATGTAATTCTTCATGTTTTTATCCACCTGAGCATGCTTCATTGAATGACAAGATCTGCTGACAGCAGAACTTCAGCTCCATTAATATATCGATTAATATATCTGTGCATAGAATTTCCTGGTACTGGGTATAGGATTTCTCTGATGCAGGAAAGTACATCATCTTGGTCTTATTCTTTAACTGGCAAGGAGTTTTCTTTTACAAGAGATTTGGTTATATATTCCAGTAGTAGTTATATGAGTTTAATTTTTTAAATACAATCCCTATATGTCCCTTCATTCTCAGAGGGTTTTCTTCTTAAAGGCTCCTTATTGTGACAGTAGCTGCTTGAGTGATCTGTCTGCTTCCACTACTCAATAGTTATAGCCTCAGGAGTCCAATTCTGTCCTTTCTTGTAGCTCTCTAATTTAGCTGAGTATATAAACAAGAGACATTATACCTTAAAGCCAAGTCAATCCTCTCTCCGTGGTGGAATGTGGACCAAAAGATAAGAACTTTTAATTATATATTTTAAATTAAAAAAAATAGGAAAGTAAGCTTTTCTAACACATCATATATGGATTTATACTGGTGTCCTAATATATTCACATGGAAAAGAAGCAAGTGTCACATATGGTCACTGAGGCATGCTGGGAGAAGGGCAGAAGTTCTAAGTATAGAGGTGGGGTCAGTCCTGGCTTCATGCCATAGACTTCATGCCATCTTGCAAAAAACATGGACTAAACATAATAGCAATAATCCACAGACAAAGAAAAATTGGCAGAAACTTCCACTTTTAGTTTGATCTTTTTACCAAGCACATCAAAATGTTGAAAACAATGAGGATGTAATTAGATAAGACAGGAAGTAAACCAAAATGATTTGAAATTATCCAAGCTGTTTGAATCTCATGCTAGGTGTGTTTGCTGCCTTGACATGGTTGCAAATGATAATACAGAGCCATCATGATTAGTGAGACATTTGGGATCTGAGCATCCAGAGAATGCAGACAAACCTTTACAATTTTTTCCAAATTTTTTCTTAATGCGGTTTCAAGCCGCATTAAGCCCAATTTGCTAACCTGTTCAGGGAGAACTAGTGATTGTCAGTAATGTGCTACCCAGAAGATATCTTTCTCAAAATAAATATATAATCTATTCCTTCAAGGTAAAGGTGAGTTTTTTTAACAAAGAGTGAGAACCTACCTGTTTTTAAAGGCACTTGTCATGCAAAATATATTTGAGAAGTGCTATCAGTTAGTGTTTGGAGCAGTATGTGATTTTGTTGCTGAAAATTACATCACTTATGAAAGCTCTCATATCTGCATGCTTAAAAATACAGCCACAAATGTATTATTTAACCTATATCAAAAATATCCCAAATAGTTTTGATGGATTTTGAATCGTATTTTTAAAAAGAGAAATGCAACATATTACTACTTATTTTCAAGAACAATAATCAACATTGGGGAAAACAGAAATACAATAACTGAATTTTAACAAAAACTTTTGTGTAATTGATGGGTGGAATATAAAAATCAGTATCATAATACAATAAGCATAGACAACTCTGTACTTCATTTATTTAGCTCTCTAATTATTTGAAGATTTTTTAAAAATATGATAGCCATTCCAATCAATTTCTAAAATGAACGGAAATGAGAAACTTCCACTTCTTCCAAAACTGGATTAATGGAAACCAGATTTACCATCCTACTTGAAATGGGGAGGAAAAAACTGGAAACAATAAATAAAACCAAGATTTTCATGACATCGGACATCGAGCAACAAAAAACAGTGATCCATGACAAATGGGAAACAAATAAATAAGCCTAAGTTGATTCAGGCTTACTGCCTTCAGAGGAATTCCAGGCAGCAGCTCAGGGAGGGGAAACACGGAGTCAAGTGAACTCCCCGAATTGAGGGAATAAGCTGAGAGTCCGTAAAATCCAAGGTGGCTAGACTTTGCAAAGCAGAGTAGCAGAAAAGATAAAGCTACAAAGTGAGAGAACCCCAAAGATCTGCAGAAGATACATCCTCAAGTGATAAGCAGAATGCTTATTAGTGCATGTACGTGAGGAAACTACCTAGTTCCAGGGAAGAACCACCTGAAAGGATGAGAGAGAACAACAGCCAGCACTCATACGGGACTGGGAACAGTGCTAGTTTCCACCAATCAGACTGGAAAACTTCATAAATACCAGTGCATTGGTTAGAGGACTCATAAGGAGTCTTGCCTCAGGAAAGTGAATAATTAGTGTGCTCAGGTTCCACCTGCCAAATCAAAAACTGTCTCAACACGATGAGTTGTTTTGCACTAACTTAACTATATCACAGCATTAAATTCAAGAATATATGTCAAAACGCAAATTATACAGTACCCAATAATGTAAAGTTTATAATTTCTGATGCCCATTCAAAAATTACCTAACACACAAAGAAGCAGGTTGCAATCCATGAAAAGGACAAAAATCAATTAATTGAAGCTGACCCAGAACTGTCAGAAGTTTTAGTTAGCAGACAACACCACCTAACATTTATTATAACTGTGTTCCATATGTTGAAAAGTTAAGTAGAAACGTGACAGACACTTTTGTAAAAGACCAAAATAAAACCTTTGGAAATGGAAACAATAGTACCCATGGTGAAAAATAAACTAGATAGGAGAAACAACAGATTAGATATTGCTGAAAAAATATTATTGAATTTAAAGACATAGTAATGGAAACTTCCTGAAATGAAACAGAACAGAAACAGAAAAAAGCACCACTGATCTGTGGGACAATTTCCTAATATTCATGTAATTGGAGTCCTCAAAGGAGATGGGAGAGAGGAGAAGAAATATAAGATGAAATATGGACAAGTTTTTCTTCCACATCTGAAGAAATATATAATATAAATGCACAGATCCAATAATCTCAATAAATGCTAAGTATATGTTGAGAGATATGAAGAAAATCACACCAAAATACATCGTGTGCAAACTGCTCAAAACCAATGATACATAGAAAATTCTAAAAGCAGCCTGAGAAGTGAGACATGTTAGGTGCAAAAGAACAAAAATAAGCATAATGGTAGATTTCTCATTAGAAACAATTAAGCAAGCAATAAATGGAGTGAAATCTTTAAAGTACTGAAAGAAAAACACTGCCGGCCAGATTTTATACTCAGATAAAATATATTTGAAAATGAAGACAAAATAAAGACTTTTTAACACATAAAAATGTAAAGAACTTATCTACAACTACTTAAACTTTAATTGATGTTCAAGAAAGTCCTTTAGGAGGAATTAAAATTACAGTAGATGGAAATGTGGGTCTACACAAAGATACGAAGAGCAATGGAAATGGTACCTATGCAGGGAAATCTATAAGATTATTTCCTTATTATTTAAATGCACTTAAAGAGTAATAGATCGTTTAATCAAAAATAATTACAATGTACTGGTAATAACATGTACAAATAAAATGTGTAACAGGAACAGCATAAGGATGGGAAAAGAAAAATGAAAGTATACTGCTACTATGTTTCTTACACTATCCATGAAGTAGTATGATATTACTGCAAAAAAGACTGTGATAAGATAAAGATGCATACTATAAACCTTAAACCAATCAGTAAAGTAATGGAAAAAGAATTATAGCTAATAAGTCAAAAAGTAGATAAACTCAAATTATAGAAATTATAATTTATCCAAAGGAAGACAAGAAAGGGATAAAATGGAAACAAATAACAGACAAAACAAAGACAAAATAAGATCATACATTTAAACCCAACCATATTAATAATCTTATTAAATTGAATTTATGTAAACACCCGATTATAATGTGAAGATTGACAGGTTTGATAAAAAAGCAAACCTATCTATATATTTTCTGTGAGAAACACTTCAAAAATAAAGACAGAGTAGGTTAAAAGTAAAAGGATAGGAAAAGATATACCATGCGTACCCTAATCCAAAGAGAAGGAAATGGCAATGTTAGTCTAAAGCAGAATACGTTTCAGAGCAAATAGTATTAACCTGGATAGAGTCACTTCACAATTACAACAAGCTCAATCTACCCAGAGAACATAACAATCCTAAGTTGTTGTACCCTTAATAACAGAGCTTTTGTATACATGAAGAAAAAATTGATAGAATTTTAAGGAGAAATGGACAAATCTATAATTATTGTTTGAGACTTCAACACCACTTTCTCAATAGCTACTAGAACTATAGAGAATATAAGTGTATAGAAGACTCGAACAACACTATCAACCAACTTGACCTATTTGACATCTATGTGATATTCCACCCAACAGCAACAGAATACACTTTATTTTCAAGTGCACAAGGAATATTTACTACGATAGACCACATTCTGGGCTTAACTTTTGATAAAGTTAAAAAAATTTAGGTCATAAAAAATACTTTCTCTGGGCACAATGACTGAAATAAAAAACTAATGACAGAACAGGA
Organism: Macaca fascicularis; assembly: GCF_037993035.2. Taxonomy (NCBI): domain Eukaryota; kingdom Metazoa; phylum Chordata; class Mammalia; order Primates; family Cercopithecidae; genus Macaca; species Macaca fascicularis. The sequence goes on from NC_088385.1 coordinate 18,079,263, forward strand.
AGATCTCTGGAAAAATACTCAAATGTTTGTAAACTAAGCCCACGGATCAAGAAAAAATCAAAGGCGGAAATTATAAAGTATTTTGAGCAAACATAAATGAAAACACAATATACCAACATTGATGAGATGAACCTAAATCAGTGATTCTCAGCTCGGGTAATTTTGCCCACTTGCGTTCAGCGGACATTGAGTAATGTCTATAGACATTTTTGATTGTCACAATGGTGAGGAAGAGGAGAGATGCTATCGACATCCAGTAGGAAGGAATCAGGGATTCTGCTAAACCTCCTACAATGTACAGGAGAACTCCCCATAATAAAGCAGTATCCAGTTCCAAAATGTCAATAGTACCTCTATCGAGAAATTTTTATCTCTACCAATAACAAGGGAAAACGTTATAGCACTAAACACCTATATTTAAAAAGAGCAAAAATCAAATAAATGAACTCAGCTTCTGCTTTAAGAAACTAAAGAATCAAATTAAACCCAAAGCAAAAGAAAAGAAATAATAAAGACTTGAGCAGAAATCATTATTTTTAATGGAAAAACAATAGGTAAAATCAATAAAACCTAAAGTTGGTTTATTCTGAAGATCAACAATATTTATAAACATCTAGCCAAACTGATCAGGAAAAAGAAGAAAGAAGACACAAATTATCATATCAGAAATAAAAGAGATATTAAAATGATAATAAGTTCATTCAAGAAAAAATAGATACCTTTTATATATATACCTTTTACACCTATACCTATAAAATAAATTAAAATTTTTATTACACAACTTCCAAATAAGAAAATTGTAGGTCTGGATGTCTTCACTGGTAGATTCATGCAAATATTTAAGAAAGATATAATACCAGTTCTATACAAACTCCTTCAGAATATAAATGGAACTTCATCACAAATTGTGCTATGATAACATTACTCTGATACCATAACCACAACATGATATTATAAGAAAATAAATTATATTACAATATCCTTCATGAGCATAGGTGCAAAAACATCCTAAAATTATTTTTAAAATTCTTAACAGTGTTTATGTATTGGAAGACTCAATATTGTTAAGATTTCAATCTTCTCCCAAGTTAATTTACAGATTCAAGGCAGTCTCAATCAAATTGCAGCAGGCTTTTAAAGAAATTTACAAGCTCATTCTCAAGTTCACAGGAAAATGAGGGAGACTAGAATAGCAAAGCAACCTGTCAAAAGAATGAAGTTGGAGGACTAATACTACCTGTTTTCAAAACTTGTAAAGCTACAGTAATCAAGATAGCGTATTATTAACCACAAAATTGACAAATAGATTTGTGGGACTGGTAGGAAGTTCAGAAATAAGCTCATGCATATAAGGACAACTTATTTTTCCCAAAAGTGCAAAAGCAATTTATTGGAAAAAGTTTTTTTTTTTTTCCCAGAAAATAATGCTGGAAAAATGTTCCTTTATTATTATTTTTTTTAAATAACTTTAATCCATACTTTATATACAAAAACGAATTCAAAATGGATCACAGTCTAATTGCTGGAAGACAACATGTAAGAAAATCTTTTTGACCTAGGGTAAGGCAAAGATTTTTTTGATAGAACACCAAAAACATGATTCAAAGATTTAAAAAAATGATAAATTGAACTACATTAAAATAAAAACTTTCTATTATTTGAAAGACACTGTTAAGAGAATGAACAACAAGGAATAGACTGGAATAAAATATTTGCAAATTGCATAGGCTAAAGAAATTTCATCTAAAATATATAAATAACTCTTGGAACAAATAAGAAGAAAATTAATGACTTAAACAAAAAAGGGAGAAAAGGATTGAACAGACAGTTTACCAAATAAAATAAATGGATGGCAAATAAACACCTATGGTAAAATTAAATTTATAATTTAGGTACAGTAAGAGGTTAGCAATAATAAATAATAATAAAGTGAAAATTATAATACACTGTAATAAATATTATGTTAATATAATATCTCAATCTCTCTGTCTCTCACACACGCACACACAAAATATCTTATTATACAGTACTCACCTATTTTTGGACTGTGGTTGACTGTGGGTAACTGAAGCCACAGAAGACAAAGCCACAATAAGAGGTAGCTACTGTATATTTCTTTCCTACTCATTCTGATTCTGCAGAAATAGCTATAGAATAGGTCTCAGTCTCATTGGACCAACTGTGAGATAGATTTGACGAAGGTCAGTCTGTTTAATTAGATCTTGTCCTTCATAAACCTCCACTCTGATAATCATACTGATGTGTCATTATGAGCCTCCAAGTGTTAATGTCTATTCTGTCAGTATCTAATAATTCCTGGGAGCCCTGGACATTTTCCTGTTCCCATTTCACAGCTGCTCTAGTTAATGGCCATAACTCTCTTTAGAGAAGGCTTGGGACTGGCTGTAAAACATGGTCTCCACTTTATTTGAGAAGTTTAAAGCTTGTGAACTGAGGAGTGAATAGCTGAGAAGCTGTAAACCCTTTTTGAAGGCTCATTAATATTAAAATTTTAATTTTAACATTTTCTGATGTAGTGAGTCAAAGTCTCGGTTTAAATTTAGTTTTGTTTAAATATTTCTTTTTATTCTCAGTACTTGGGTGATGGGTACTGAGAATAAATTCCAAGGTTTGGAGTCAGCATCATGCAATATAGTCAGGAAACAAACTTGTACATATACCCCCGAATCTAAAATAACAGTTGAAAACTAAAAAAAAGAAAATAAAAGACAAAAATGTTTCTAATATATTTATTGGAGTATAGTTAATACACATAAAGTGTACATATTTAAAATGCACAGTGTAATATTTTGACCAATGTATATACCCATGAAGCCATCACTATAATCAAGATAATGAAAACATACATCATATTTTAAAGTTACCATGTATCCCTTTGTAAGCGCTCCTTCCTGTCCCTCCTCCTTAATCCTAAGGCAACCACTGGTCTACTTTCTGTTATTATACATTTGTTTGCATTTTCTAGAATATTCTATAAATGGAATCATACAGTACATACCATTTTGTGTATAGTTTCTTTCACTCAGCATAATCATTTTAAGATTCATTCATGTTATTGCTTCTATCAATAGTTCAATGCGAAATAGAATTCCACTGCACAAATATGCCATGATTTGTTTATCCATTCACATATTGATGAACATTTGGATTGATTCCAGTTTGTGGGCTATTACAAATTAAACTGATATAAACATTCATGTACAAGTTTTTGAATGGACATACGCCTTCATTTCTCTTGAGTGAAAACAATGAAAACAATAGGGACATGTTCTAAGAAATGCATCATTAGGCGATTTTGTAGTTTCGTGAAGACCATGAAGTACTTACACAAACCTAGATAATATAGCCTACCACACACCTAGGTTATGTTGTATAACCTATTGCTCGTAGGCTGCAAACCTGTACAGCTTGTCACTGTAGGGAATATTGTAGGCAACTGTATCATAATAGTATTTGTGTATCAAAACATGTCTAAACATAGAAAAGGTACAGTAAAAATATGGTACAAAATACAAAAATGGAGGCTGGGCAAGGTGGCTCACACCTGTAATTCCAGCACTTTGAGAGGCCAAGGTAGGCAGATAATTTGAGGTCAGGAGTTCAAGACCAGCCTGGCCAACATGGTGAAACTCTGTCTCTACTAAAAATACAAAAAAAAAAAAGGAGTCAGGCATGGTGGTGTACACCTGTAATCCTGGCTACTTGGGAGCCTGAGGCATGAGAATAACTTGAACCCAGGAGGCAGAGGTTGCAGTGAGCCAAGATCGTGCTACTGCACTCCAAACTGGGTGACAGAGTAAGACCTGTCTCAAAAAATGTCTCTCTATATAAATGGTGCCCTTGTATAGGGCACTTACTATAATGGAGCTTTCAGGACTGGAAGTTGCTCTGGGTGAGCAAGTGAGAGAGTGGTGCGTGAATGTGAAGGCCTAGGACATTATTATACGCTAATGTAGACTTGATAAACACTGGACACTTAACCTACATTAAATTTATGAAAAAATGTTCTTCAATAATAAATTAACTTTAGTTACTGCAATGTTTTTTACTTTATATACTTTTTAAAGTTTAACTTTTGACTCTTGTAATAATATTTAGCTTAAAACACAAACACATTGTACAACTATAAAAAATATTTTCTTCCTCTATATGCTTTTTCTATACATTTTTTTCTGTATTTAGTTTTTTGTTGTTGTTAAAAACTCAGACTCAAGTGCACATATTAGCCTAAGCCTACACAGGGTCAGGATCTTCATCACTGTCTTCCAACTCCACATCTTGTCCCATTGGAAGGTCCTCAGGGGCAATATCACTCATGCACTCTCATTTCCTATGATAACAATGCCTCTCAGACGAATACTCCTGAAGGAACTACCTGAGGCTGTTTTACAGTTAACTTCAGTTTTTAATAAGGAGAAGGAATACACTCTAAAGTAGCAGTAAAAAGTACAGTGTAGCATTACCAGGTGGTAGGAAATTTGCATTGGAGCTAACCATTACAATCTTACAGGACTGCATGATATATGTGGTCCATCATTAACCAAAATATTGTCATGCAGAACACGACTCTATATGGGGTTTGGAACTCTCCATGGTTTCAGGTATCCAGTGTGGGCCTTGGAAGGTATAGTTCACAGTAAGAGGTCGGCAGGGGCGGGGTACTATTGTAATTAGTAAAAGACGGGACCTTTAGGTTCGTCCCCTGATTCGTGACTATCATGATATGAAGGATCAAGTGAAAGTTCCTCCAATCAAACCCCCATCCAACTCCCTCACCAAAGCAGTAAGTCAAAAACAACACTGTGTCCCTAGGTGTATTAAAGAGATTAGTGCTACCGTCTAAGAACTGAACATCTCTGGGTACAGTTTTTACCATTTAACTTGCCCATTTGGCTGGTGCAGAGGCCAACAGGTTCTGGAAGAATGACGGTGAATTATTGACAACATAATCAGAGGTAATCCTAATCACAGATGTAGCTCAGAATGTGATATCTTTATTAGAGAAAATTAGCATAGCACTTTGCTCATGGTATGCAACTATTCTGGATATGGAAATGTCTTTTCTGTCTGGAGGGTTTCTATCCAGTACACATTTGTAGACTTACAGAAAACCATCTTCACTGTTGTCATATCTCGTCCAACATCACATCCAGCTGGGATACCTTTATTGCCTGGAAAGTGCAGCAATGAGCTCTACTTACAATTCACTGATGTTTCATGTATCCTATCACCTAGAAAAACCAAGCAGTAGAATGGTCTGTTGAGAATTCATTATGGTACCAGCTGGCATGCAATTCCTTAAATATGGGATGCTGTCCTTTTGGATATGGTATGTGCCATCACCCAACCAATGGACAATGTATGGAATGCTTTTAAAATCTAACTCCAAGATTCGTAATACTTATGTTTTTATTTGAAAATGATGTTGCAGCTTTGTTTTCAAATAAAGAGGCAACAAGAGTATGCACTAAAAACTGTAGGAAAAATTACAATAAAGATATGACAGATACAAATATAGGTTATTTTTCCGGATTTTTTATAATGTTTGTGGTATTTATTAACATTTGTTTAATTTATTGTGATTTTTGTCCTCATTCAAAATAAATATTTGCTTTTACATGTAATATTGTATGTTCAGTTGTGTATTCTTTTTCTTAAAAAAGGCTTCCCAAACTCTGTAAGCCTTAAGGCTGCATATCTACCTTCACTTCTAAAGTTGCTCAATGTCACTTGACCAAGTCATTTCTCCCACCCTAACACACAGTTCCAGGCTGTCACCATGTAAAGGGTCTAGGATGGTCACTCTCCTTTGCTCTATTATTAAGGTGACTTAGGAATTTGACATTAGTTACTTTCTAGAGGATTCAAAATAGATTTTTTTAAACTGAAGTTTCACAGGACCCAAGTATTCTAAAGCACAAGAGTATGATACATAACCTACTAATAAAACTGACTTCATTTTAATATCCTGACTGGAATACTGCAGAATGATTTTTAGGTAGTTATTTATTTACTTTTAAATATAAGCCTTGTCTACATTTGACTTGTTTCCAAAATGCACGTGTGCTTTCAGCCATCAGCACCAATAATCTGGACTCTTATTAATTACTTAGAAACATTTCACACAAAATATGGAAATGCCAAAGTATTTTAAATTCTCTCTGATATAATTCGAGAGTAGATATAAATAAATGACTCCCTTTGTGATGAAATAGATTATCAAGTCCTCCAATTTAGAATATCAGAAAAACTAATAACACACACATGCACACACAAAATGCTCTATAGCGAAAACGTGTGCTTGATTGAATCAGAAATATAAAAAGGCATTTTATTCCTATATATTACAGAATCAAATTATGGATAGAATTGGATGCGTATGTGTGGAAGGAAACAGCCAAACTACAGTTCTTGTTTCCTCATCATCCTTATCTCTGCTTAACCATGGTGGGTTAATGGAGATATCTTACTGGATCCATTATTTCAATACAGATGTCACTAACTTCTCTCAGACATAGTTTAATTGCTATTAGTTTCTAATGAAATTTATACTCCTGAGGGAAAGTGAATCTCCTTCAATAAGGTTCACTAGCTCACTACAGAATACTAAGCAGCACAAATTACTGATACTGACATAATTAATAACACTGCTTGGGAAGAAATTTATTCCAAAGGATTGGCCAAAAATTAAATGTATTAGATACTATACAGAATAATATATTTTCTAACCTATCACTATTCTAATGTAATATGCTACGATAATATTGATCATTTTTCAAAACATAGACCAAGAATCCCTTATTTGCAACACTAAAATTCATAGCAAATCTGACGACTGGATTTTGTCATAGCTGCTGAACTGGAATTTTGCCAACCGAGATATGAACAACATTGTTCTTAATGTGTAGCAGGATCAAGGGACTTTTTCCTACTGATGTTTATTTTGATAAAATGTCATATAAAATGGGAAGCCGAGTAAGATGGCTGAATAGAAGCCACCACCGATCATCTTCCCCACAAGAATACCAAATTTAACAGCTATTATTATCTTCATTTAAAAAGCACCTTCATAAGCACCAAAAATCAGACAAGTGATTGTAGTACTTAGTTTTAACTTCTTATCACTGGAAGAGGCCCTGAAGAGGATAGGAAAGACAGTCTTGAATTGTCAATGCCACCCCTCCCGACTCCCTGGCAGCAGCTGTGTGGCACACAGATGGAATTGTGGAGCCTTGTGTTAGAACTCAGTGCTGCAAACACCGGGTGGAGCTCAGTCAACGCCCATGGAGGGAGCATTTAGATCAGCCCTAGCCAGAGCGAAATCACCCATCTCATCAGTCAGAACTAGAGTTTTGTCAAGCCTCACCACCACAGGTTAAAGTGACCTGGAGTTCTAAATAAACTTGAAAGACTGTCTATGCCACAGTGACTGCAACTCCTATGCAAGCACTAGTGCTGTGCAGTGCCTGGAGCCAGTGGACTTGGTGGGCATGTGCCCTAATGAGACACCAGCAGGGGAAGCTAAGGGAGTTTTTGCATCACCATTCCCCAAAGTCAGGCAGCATGAGTCACAGCTCCAAAAGAGACCCATTTCTTCAACTTGAGGAGAACAGAAAGGAAGAGTAAAGAGGACTTTGTCTTGCAAATTGGACACCAGCTCAGCCACAGTAGGAGAGGGCATGGGACAGAGCCATAAGGTCTACATTCCAGGCCCTAGCTCCTGGATGACATTTCTGGACACTTGCTCCCTTGAAAGGAGGGGCCCAATCTTGCAGGATTTATTACCACCAGATGACTAAAGAGCCCTTGGTCCCTGAAAATCAGCAGCAGTACTTATGCAGTACTCACCATGGGATATGGGTTTGACTCTGGCATGTGCTGACTTCAGGTTTGACCCAGCACAGTTCCAGTGATGGTGGTCACAGGAGTGATGTGTCACCCCTCCCCCAGCTCTGGGTGCTCATCACAGAGAAAGACTTGGTTTGTTTGGGAGAAAGTAAAGGAAGAATGCAAGAGTCTCTTCCTGGTAATCCAGAGAATTCTTTCAGATCTTATCCAAGATCACCAAGGCGATACCTCTGCCCATTGGTAAGAACCACAGCATTACTGGACTTGGAATGCCCCCTATTGCAGATAAAATTGCAGTGAACAAAAACTTAAATTCCAACACCGAAGTCCTTTTGAATATCTGGAAAGCCTTCCAAAGAAGGACAGTAACAAAAAGAGTTCAGACTGCAAAGACTATAATAAAATAATGAACTCTTCAATGACCAGACGCCAGCTAACAATCACAAGCATCAAGACCATCTAGGAAAACATGACCTCACCAAACAAACTAAATAAGAAATCAGAAACAAATTCTGGAGAGACAAAGATATGTGACCTTTCACACAGGTAATTCAAAATAGCTGTGACAACATTTAGCTCTGTATCCCCACCTAAATCTCATATCAAATTGTCATTCCCAGTGTTGGATGAAGGGCCTGCTGGGAAGTGACTGAATCATGGGTGCAGACTTCCCTCTTTCTCTTCTCACGATAGAGTTCTCATGAGATCTGGTTATTTGAAAATGTGTAGCCCCTCCCCTTTCTCTCTTTCTTCCTCCTGCAGGCCATGTAGGATGTGCCAGTTTCTCCTTCACCTTCCGTCATAATTGTAAGTTTCCTGAAGCCTCCAGAGCCATACTTCCTGTACAGTCTGAGGAACTCTGAGTCAATGAAATTTTTCTTTGTAAATTACCCAGTCTCAGGTAGTTATTTACAGTGGCGTGAGAATTAACTAATACAAGCTGTTTTGAGAAAACTCCAAGAAATTCAAGGTAACATAAAGAATGAATTCATAATTCTAACAAATAAATTTAACAAAGGAATTAATTTAAAAAATCAAGTAGAAATTTTGGAGCTGAAAAATAGAAGTTACCTACTGAAGAATACATCATGCCTATATGATGTACAAAAAGCCTTAAAAGAGGAAATCTAAGAATTATTGGTTTTCAAGAGGAGGTAGAAAAAGCTAGGTAGAAAGTTTATTCAAAAGGATAAACAGATAACTTCACCAACATAGAGAAAGATACTTAATACAAAAAGCTTATAGAACACCAATATTTGAGTACAAGAAGGTTTTAGAAACCCAAGAATATTTAACCCAAAGAAGATTAACTCAAGGCATTTAATAATCAAACTGCTAAAGGTCAAGGATAAATAAAGGACTCGAAAAGCAGCAAGAAAAAAGAAACAAGTAACATAAACTGGAGCTGCAATACACCTGGCAGCAGACTTTTTAATGGAAACCTAATAGGCCAGTTGAGATTTGCATGACATATTTAAAGTGCTGAAGGAAAAAAATAAAACTTTACTCTGGAATAGTACATCTGGCACAAATATCCTCCAAACATGAAGGAGAAATAAAGACTTTCCCAGACAAACAAAAGCTGAGAGATTTCATCAACACCAGACCTCTCCTACAAGAAAAGGTAAAGGGAGTTCTTCAAACTGAAAGAAAAGAACATTAATGAGCGATAAGAAACCAAGTGAAGATAAAAAACTCACTGGTAATAGTACGTACACAGAAAAAGAGAATATTATAACACTGTAATTTTGGTATGTAGAATCCTGATACCTTCAGTAGAAAGATGAAAAAATGAAACGATAAAAAATAACTACAACTTTCCAAGACACAGCACATTAAAGTTTAAATAGAAAAGACAAAAAGTCTAAAAGCAAGAGGATGAAATTAAAGTGTGGAGTTTTCATTAGTTTTCTTTTCACTTGCTTCTTGTTATGCAATCAGTGTTAAGTTGTCGTCAGTTTAAAATAATGGGTTATGGAATAGTACTTGCAATCCCAAATTGAAAAACATACAATGAATACACAAAAAATTAAAAGCAATAAATTAAAACATGCCACAAGAGAAAATTATCTTCATTAAAAAAAAGACAAGAAGGAAGGAAAGAAAGAAGAGATCAAAACCCAAGCAAAAAACTAACAAAATGGCAGGAGTAAAGTTTTACTTATCAATAGTAACATTGAATGTCAATGCAATAAACTCTACAGTGAAAAGATACAAATAGGTTGAATGGATTATAAAAAGCAAGAGCCAACAAACTATTATCTACAAGAAACACACTTCACCAATAGAGACACACATAGATTGAAAATGAAGGGATATAAAAAGATATTCCATGCTGATGGAAATCAAGAAAGAACAGAAGTAGCTACACTTCTATCAGACAAAATAGAATTCAAGAAAAAAGATATAAAAAAGACAAAGAAGTTCATTTTATGATAAATGGGTCAATTCAGCAAGAGGATATAACAACTTTAAATATTTATGCACCCAACACTGAGGTACCCAGATATATAAGGCAAATCTTGTTAGGGTTAAAGAGATAGACCCCAGAAGAATAATAGTTGGAGACTCCAACACCCCACTTTCTACATTGGTCAGATCTTCCAAACAGAAAATCAGCAAAGAAACATTGGACTTAATCTGCACTATGCAGCATATGAACCTCATAGATATTTACAGAACATTTCATTCAACAACTACAGAATACACATTCTTTTTCTCAGCAAGGCCCCAAACATGTCTCAAAACGTTGAAAAAATTGAAACATTTTCTCTGACCACAATTGAATACAACTATAGATCAATAACAAGAGGAGTTCTGGAAACTATACAAATACAAAGAAATAAAACAATATTCTCCTGAATGTCTAGTAAGTCAATGAAGAGATGAGGAAGGAAATTGAAAAATTTCTCGAAACAAATGATAAGGGAAAGAGAACATACCAAAACCTGTGGGATAGAGCAAAAACAGTAATAAGAGAGACATTTTTAACTATAAGTGCCTACATCTAAAAAAGAAAAACTTGAAATAAACAACCTATCAATGCATCTTAAGGAACTAGAAAAGCAAGAGCAAACTGAACCCAAAATTAGTAGAAGCAAGGAAATAATAAATATTAGAGCAGAAATAAGTGAAATTGAAATAAAAACAATAATACCAAAGATCAGTGAGATAAAGAATTGTTTTTTTTGAAAGAATAAAAAAATTGACAAAACTTTAGCCAGAATAACAACCAAAAAGAGAGAAGACACAAATAATTAAAATCACAGATGAAAAAGGAAACATTACAACTGATACCACAGAAATTCAAAGGACCTTTATAGGCTATTATAAACAACCATATGCCAATAAATTGGAAAATCTAGAAGAAAAGAATAAATTCCTAGACACATACAACCTCCCATGATTCAACCAGGAAGAAATAAAAAACCTGAACAGATCAATAATAATTAATGAGATTGAAGCTGTAATAAAAAGTCTCCCAGTAAAGAATATCCCAGAATCCTATGGCTTCACTGCTGAATTCTACCAATCATTTAAAGAAGAACTAATACCAACCCTACTCAAACTATTTCTATGTATTAATCCATTCTCACATTGATATAAGAAAATATCCAAGACTGAGTAACTTATAAAAGAAAGAGGTTTCATTGACTTGTACTTTTATGTGGCTGGGAGCCTCAGGAAACTTACAATTATAGCAGAAGGCACTTCTTTACAGGGCAGCAGGAGAGAGAATGAGTGCAAGCTGAGGAAATGCCAGACACTCATAAAACCATCAGCTCTCATGGAACTTACTATCATGAGGAGAGCATGGGGGAAACTGCCCCCATGATCCAATTACCTCCACCTGGTCCTGCCATTGATGTGTAGGCATTATGGGGATTACAATTCAAGGTGAGATTTGCATGGGGACACAGAGCCAAACCATATAATTTCACCCTGGACCCTCTCAAATCTCATGTCTTTTCACATTTCAAAACAAATCATACCTTCTCAACAGTCTCCGAAATTCTTAATTTCAGCATTAACTCAAATGTTCACAGTCCAAAGTTCATCTGAAACAAGGCAAGTCCCTTCTGCCTATGAGCCTGTAAAATCAAAAGTAAGCTAGGTACTTCCTAGATACAATGAGGAAACAGGCATTGGGTAAATGCTCCCATTCCAAGTGGGAGATTTAATAAGGCAGTCATTAAACCTTAAAATTCTTTTGACTACATGTCTCACATTCAGGTCATGCTGATGCAAGAGGTGGGCTCCCCTAGCCTTGGGCAGCTCCACCCCTGTGGCTTTGCAGGGTACAGCCCCACTCCTGGCTGCTTTCACTGGTTAGTGTTGAGTGTCTGCTGATTTTCCAGGCACACAGTACAAGCTGTTGGTAGATCTGGCTTTCTGGGGTCGCGAGGATGGTGGCTGTCTTCTCACAGCTCCACTAGGCAGTGCCCCTGTGGGGACTCTGTGTGAAGGCTCCAACCCCACATTTCCCTTCCACATTTCCCTATCAGAGGTTCTCCACAAGGGGCCCTGCCCCTGCAGAGGAGTTCAGCCTGGACTTCCAGGTGTTTCCATATATTCTCTGAAATCTAGGCAGAGGTTCCCAAACCTCAGTTCTTGTCCTTTGTGCACCTGTAGGACCAACACCACATGAAAGCTGTCAATTTTTGAGGCTTGCAACTTCTGAAGCAACAGCCTGAGCTGTACCTTGGCCCTGTTCAGCCATGGCTGGAGCAGCTGGGGCACAGAGCACCAAGTTCTGAGGCTGTACACAACAGGGGAGGGGGCATCCCAGGAAACCATTTTTCCCTCCTAGGCCTCCAGGCCTGTAATGGGAGGGGCTGCTGTGAAGGTCTCTGACATGCTCTGAAGACATTTTCCCCATTGTCTTGGTGATTGGCATTTGGCTCCTCTTACTTATCCAAATTTCTGCAACAAGCTTGAAATTCTCCCCAGAAAATGGGATTTTTGTTTTCTACTGCATTGTCAGGCTGCAAGTTTTCTAAACTTTTATGCTGTGTCACCTCTTGAATTTCTAAGATTTGCTCTTTAGAAATTTCTGCCCCTGGATATTCTAAATCATCTCTCTTAAGTTCAAAGTTCCACAGATCTCTAGGGCAGAGGCAAAAAGCCTCCAGTCTCTTTGCTAAAGCATAGCAAGAATGACCTTTACTCCAGTTCCCAACAAGTTTCTTGTCTCCATCTGAGACCACCTCAGCCTGGACTTCATTGTCCATATCACTATCAGCATTTTGGTCAAAGCCATTCAACAAGTCTCTAGGAAGTTCCAAACTTGCCCACATTTTCCTGTCTTCTTCTGAGTCCTCCAAACTGTTTCAACTTCCACCTGTTACCCAGTTCCAAAGTCACTTCAACATTTTCAAGTATCTTTATAATAGCACCCCACTCTCCATGGTACCAATTTACTGTATTTGTTCATTCTCATGTTGCTACAAGGAAATATCTGAGACTAGGTAATTTATAAGGGAAAGAAGTTTAATATTCACAGTTCTGATTGACTGGGAAGGCCCCAGGAAACTTACAATTATGATAGTAGGCACCTCTTCACAGGGTGGCAGGAGAGAGAATGAGTGCAAACAGAGTAAATGCCAGATGCTTATAAAACCATCAGATCTCTTGAGAACTCAGTCACTGTCATGAGAACAGCAAGGGAGAACCACTCCCACAATCCAATTACCTCCACCTGGTTCTGCCCATGTGGCGATTATGGGGATTCCAATTCGAGGTGAGATACCGGGGTGGGGGGGGGGACACATAACCAAACCATATCATCCTATAAATAGAAGAGGACGGAATACTTTTAAACTCATTTAATAAGGCCAGTTTTACCCATATGCCAAAACCAGTCATAAATGCATTGGAGAAAAAAAAAAAAAAAAAAAACTATACTCCAATATCCCTGCTGAACATTGATGCAAGAATCCTCAACCAAATACTAGCAAACAAAATTCGACAGCACATTAAAAAGATCATTGAATATGATGAAGTGAGATTTATCTAAGGGATGCAAGGATGTTTCAACTTATGAAAATCAGTCAATGTGACATCATATAAACAGAATGAAGAATAAAAACCATATGATCATTTCAATTGATACTGAAATGGCATTTGATAAAATTCAATATTCCTTCATGATAAAAACCCTCAAGAAACTGGGGTTAGAAGGAACATACCTCAACACAATAAAAGGCATATATGACAGACCCACAGCTAATGTCATACTGAATGGGGAAAAACTGAAAGCCTTTCCTCTAAGATCTGTAATATGACAAAGATGCCCACTGTCATGACTATTGTGTAACATAGTACTGGAAGTCCTGGCTAGAGCAATCAGACACGAGAGATATAAAGGCCATCCAAACTGAAAAGGAAGAAATAAAATTATCCTTGTTTGAAGACGATATGATTTTATATTTGAAAAAACCTAACGAACCTATTTTCCTTAAAAATTATTGGAACTGACAAGAAAATTCAGTACAGTTTCAGCACACAAAATCAACATACAAAAATCAGTAACATTCCTATATGCCAACAGCAAACAATCTGAAAAAGAAATCAAGAGAGTAACCCCATTTTAAAAAGCTATGAATAAAATTAAATACATAGAAATTAACTGAACCAAAGAAGTGAAAGATGTTTACAATGAAAACTATAAAACACTGATAAAAGTAATTGAAGAGGGCACAAAAAATGGAAAGATCTTCCATGTTCATGAATTGAAAGAATCAATATCGTTAAAATGCCCATACAACCCAAAACCATCTACATACTCCTTGTAATACCTATCAAAATACCAATGACATTCTTTACAGGAATACAGAAAAACTCTCTTAAAATTAATATGGAACTGCAAAAGACCCAGAACAGAAAAAGCAATTCTGAACAAAAATAACGGAATTAGAGAAATGACATTATCTGACTTCACATTATACTACGGAGCTGTAATTACCTTTAAAAGCATAATACAGGCATAAAAACAGACACATAGACCAAAGGAACAAATAAAAAACCCAGAAACAAATTCATACATCTACAGTGAAGTCTTTTTTTGAAAAAGTTTCAAACAACATACATTGAGGAAAGGAAAGTGTCTTTAGTAAATGGTGCTGGGTAAACTGGATATCCATATGTAAAAGGATAAAACTAGACCACTATCTCTTGCCGTACATAAAAATCAAAGCAAAATGGATTAAAGACAAATTTAAGACCAAGCTATGAAACTACTAAAAGAAAACATTGGAGCAACTCTCTAGGGCATCCGATTCAGCAAAGATTAATTGAATAATATTCTACAAGCACAGGCAACCAAAGCAAACATGGGACAAATGGGATCACATCAAGTTAAAAAGCTTCTGCACGGCAAAGGATGCAACCAACAAAATGAAGAGATAATCCACAGAATGGGAGAAAATATCTGCAAACTATCCACCTGACAAGGGATTAATAACCAGAATATATAAGGAGCTCAAAAAACTCTGTAGGAAAAAATCTAATAATCTGATTTTTAATATGGGCAAAGGATATGAATAGGCATTTCTCAAAAGACGTACAAATGGCAAACAGGTATATGAAAAGGTGCTTAACCTCACTGATCATCAGATAAATGCAAATCAAATCTACAATGAAATATTATGTCATCCCAGTTTAAAATGGCTTATAACCATGCTCACTTCGGCAGCACATATACTAAAACTGGAACGATACAGAGAAGATTAGCATGGCCCCTGTGCAAGGATGACACGCAAATTTGTGAAGCGTTCCATATTTTTCATACTGAATGGGCAAAAACTGGAAGCATTCCCTTTGAAAACTGGCACAAGACAGGGATGCCCCCTCTCACCACTCCTATTCAACATAGTGTTGGAAGTTCTGGCTACGGCAATCAGGCAAGAGAAAGAAATAAAGGTATTCAGTGAGGAAAAGAAGAAGTCAAATTGTCCCTGTTTGCAGATGACATGATTGTATATTTAGAAAACCCCATTGTCTCAGCCCAAAATCTCCTTAAGCTGATAAGGAACTTCAGCAAAGTCTCAGGATACAAAATCAATGTGCAAAAATCACAAGCATTCTTATACACCAGTAACAGACAAACAGAGAGCCAAATCATGAGTGAACTCCCATTCACAATAGCTTCAAAGAGAATAAAATACCTAGGAATTCAACTTACAAGGGATGTGAAGGACCTCTTCAAGGAGAACTACAAACCACTGTTCAAGAAAATAAAAGAGAACACAAAGAAATGGAAGAACATTCCATGCTCATGGACAGGAAGAATCAATATTGTGAAAATGGCCATACTGCCCAAGGTAATTTATAGATTCCATGCCATCCCCATCAAGCTACCAATGACTTTCTTCACAGAATTGGAAAAACTACTTTAAATTTCATATGGAACCAAAAAAGAGCCCACATTGCCAAGACAATCCTAAGCAAAAGGAACAAAGCTGGAGGCATCATGCTACCTGACTTCAAACTATACTACAAGGCTACAGTAACCAAAACAGTGATATAGACCAATGGAACAGAACAGAGCCCTCAGAAATAATACAAACATAATTTTCTCTTTTTAAAACTGACATGGTATATACATATGATTTTAGCTGCATTATTATGCATACTTGCCCACATTTAAAATACTTTACAAAAAAATTAAAGGCAAATTGCAATCTGAAAGATTTTATTTGCAATACATATTACATATTAAAGAAGATTAAATTATGAGACTACATAGGATTTTTTAAATTAAATAAAAAGTAGAATGGGAAATCAAATAAAAAAAGAGACTGAATATAAACAAGAAATTCACAAAAGAAATTTTAAAAAATAATGTGTTCAACCACTTTAGTGATCAGGAAAATGCTAATTATACTGTATGTATTGGCATATATTATATCTCATTAATTTGAATGATATTATCCAATGTTTCTAAAGGTGTAAAAAACTCTTGTAATCTATTGGTTGCTATACTTTCCTCTTCAGAAAGCAATGCACTTGGTAGCTTTTTCTATCCACTTGTACATATGCTTATTTTTTGTACATAAGTGGGATCACACTGTATATACTGTTCTATAAATTTTTTCTTTCTGTTAATATAAAAATATAAACATTTTATAAAAACTCATATAAACTGTTGGTTGTTAGGCATCAATCTGAGGGTAATTTAGAAAAATTAATGAAAATATAAACTATCCACACTTTCTTGCCTTAGCTAATTTACTTCTATGACTCTGTCATACAGATTGTGTGCATGTACACATGATGTATGAAAAGGAATATTACAAGCAGTGTTGTTCATAATAGTAGATCATAGAAAGCAATGTATGTTTCATCCCAGGCCAGTGATTTGCTACTTAGTGGAATATTTCATGTTATACTATGGTAATTGCTGAAAAAAATAAGGTGCTCTTAAGTGTGCTGAAGTATAAAGATACACAGATATTGTTAAGGAGAAAAAGCAATTTGCAGAATCCTATGTATGATATGATCCCACTAATGTACAAATGCATATACATATGTATAAATGGAGAAAAAACGCTAAGAGTATTGCTTTCTGAAGAGGGCACTATAATCCACAGAGTGCATACAGAAAGGAAATTTTTATAGTTTATTCCACATACTTTTATAATGCTGAAAAATTACATTGAGAGTATGTTTGATGAGCCCATTGGCTTTAGAGTATATAAAATTTTACACAAAATAGTAATATAAAAATAGCAATAGTAAGGCCACCAATTAAAAGACAGATGTGGAATATTATAGATTAATTTTAAAATGGATGGATAAATAAAGTTACTAAACACATGGAAATATTGAGGACATAAGTAGGAACACAATGAATATGTTTGAAATGAAATAAAAAGATTAGCCTTATATAATATTTTTAGAATGTAATTTTTTCAATTTTAATTTTTTAATTTTTATGGGTATATAGTAGTTACATATATTTATGTGATATGGGATATGTTGATACAGTCATATGATGTATAATAATCACATCAGGGTAAATGAGATATCCATCACCTGAAGCATTTATCCTTTGTTACAAATACCTTTTTAGTTATTTTAAAATGTACAATTAAATTATCATTGACTATAGTCAGCCTGTTGTACTACCAAATATTGATCTATTCATTCTTTCTATGTTTTTGTACTCATTAATCACCCACTGTTCCCTTTACACTCCTTACTACCCTTCCCAGCCTCTGGTAACCATCTTTCTACTCTCTCTCTCTGACTTCAGTTGTTTTAATTTTTAGCTCCTGTAAATACGTGAAAACATGTGACTTTATGTCTTTCTGTGCCTGACTTATTTCACTCAACATAAAGACCTTCAGTTCCATTCATGTCGTAAATGACAAAATCTCATTCCTCTTTATGGCTGAATAGTACTCCATTGTGTATACCTACCTGACACTTAGGTTGCCTCAGAATCTTAGCTATTGTGAATAGTGCTGCAATAAACCTGGGAGTGCAGATAGTACTTCAGTATACTGATTTTCTTTCTTTTGGGTATATACCTAGCAGTAAAATTGCTGGATTTTATAGCAGCTCTGCTTTGAGGTTTTTGAGGAAACTCCAAACCGTTCTCCATAGTGGTTGTACTAATTTACATTCCCACCAACAGTGTATAAGAGTTCCCTTTTCTCCATATCCTTACCAGCATTTGTTATTGCCTTTTGGTTATAAGCCATTTTTTTTTATTATACTTTAAGTTCTAGGGTACATGTGCACAACGTGCAGTTTGTTACATATGTATACATGTACCATGTTTGTGCGTTGCACCCATTAACTCGTCATTTACATTAGGTATATCTCCTAATGCTATTCCTCCCTCCTACCCCCTCTCCACAATAGGACCCAGTGTGTGATGTTCCCCTTCCTGTGTGCAAGTGATCTCATTGTTCAATTCCCACCTATGAGTGAGAACATGCGGTATTTGGTTTTCTGTTCTTGCCATAGTTTGCTGAGAATGATGGTTTCCAGCTGCATCCATGTCCCTACAAAGGACATGAACTCATCCTTTTTTATGGCTGCATAGTATTCCATGGTGTATATGTGCCACATTTTCTTAATCCAGTCTGTCACTGATGGACATTTGGGTTGATTCCAAGTCTTTGCTATTGTGAATAGTGCCGCAATAAACATACGTGTGCATGTGTCTTTATAGCAACATGACTTATAATCCTTTGGGTATATATCCAGTAATGGGATGGCTGGAGTCAAATGGTATTTCTAGTTCTAGACCCTTGAGAAATCGCCACACTGTTTCCCACAATGGTCGAACTAGTTTACAGTGCCACCAATAGTGTAAAAGTGTTCCTATTTCTCCACATCCTCTCCAGCACCTATTGTTTCCTGATTTTTTAATGATTGCCATTCTAACTGGTGTAAGATGGTATCTCATTATGGTTTTGATTTGCATTTCTCTGATGGTGAGCGATGATGAGCATTTTTTCATGTGTCTGTTGGCTGTATGAATGTCTTCTTTTGAGAAGCATCTGTTCATATTCTTTGCCCACTTTTTGATGGGGTTGTTTGCTTTTTTCTTGTAAATTTGATTGAGTTCTTTATAGTTTCTTTTGCTGTGCAGAAGCTCTTTAGTTTAATTAGATTCCATTTGTCAATTTTGGTTTTAGTTGCAATTGCTTTTGGCATTTTAGTCATGAAGTGTTTGCCCAAGCCTATGTCCTAAATGGTATTGCCTAGGTTTTCTTCTAGGGTTTTCGTGGTTTTGGGTTTTCACTTAAGTCTTCAATGCATCTTGAGTTAATGTTTGTATAAGGTGTAAGGAAAAGGCCCAGTTTCAGTTTTCTGCATATGGCTAGCCAGTCTTCCCAGCACCATTTAGTGAATAGGAGATCTTTCCCCATTGCTGGTTCTTGTCAGGTTTGTCTAAGATCAGATGGTTGTAAATGTGTGGTGTTATTTCTGAGGTATCTATTCAGGTTCATTGGACTGAAGTTTTCTTTTTCTGCTGTGTGTCTTCCCAGTTTTGGTATCAGGATGATGCTGACTTCGTAAAATGAATTAGGGAGGACTCCCTCCTTCTTAGTTGTTTGGAATAGTTTAAGAAGAAATGGTACCAGCTCCTCTTTGTACTTCTTGTAGAATTCAACTGTGATTCTGTCTGGTCGTGGGGTTTTTTGTTTTTGTTTTTGTTTTGGTTGGTAGGCTATTAATTGCTGCCTCAATTTCAGAACGTTATTGGTCTATTTAAGGATTTGACTTCTTCCTGGTTTAGTCTTGGGAGGGTATATATGTCCAGGAATTTATCCATTTCTTCTAGATTTTCTAGTTTATTTGTGTAGAGGTGCTTATAGTATTCTCTTATGGTAGTGTATATTTCCGTGGGGTCAATGGTGATATCCCCTTTATCATGTTTTATTGTTCTATTTGATTTTTCTCTTTTCTTCTTTATTTGTCTAGCTAGTGGTCTATCCATTTTGTTAATTTTTTTCAAAAAACCAGCTTCTAGATTCAGTGATTTTTTTTGGAGGGTTTTTTGTATCTCTATCGCCTTCAGTTCTGTCTGATGATAGTTGTTTCTTGTCTTCTGCTAGCTTTTGAATTCATTTGCTCTTGCCTCTCTAGCTCTTTTAATTGTGATATTAGGGTGTCAATTTGAGATTTTTCATCTTTCTGATGTGGGCATTTAGTGCTATAAATTTCTCTCTTAACACTGCTTTAGCTGTGTCCCAGAGATTCTGGTACATTGTCTCTTTGTTCTCATTGGTTTCAAAGAACTTCTTGATTTCTACCTTAATTTCATTATTTACCCAGGGATCATTCAGAAGCAGGTTGTTCAATTTCCATGTAATTGTGTGGTTTTGAGTGAGTTTCTTAATCCTGAGCTCTAGTTTGATTGCACTGTGGTCTGAGAGACTGTTTGTTTTAATTTCAGTTCTTTTGCATTTGCCGAGGGGTGTTTTACTTCCAATTATGCGGTTGATTTTAGAATAAGTGCCATGTGTCACTGAGAAGAATGTATATTCTGTTGATTTGGGGTGGAGAATTCTGTAGGTGTCTATTAGGCCCATTTGATCCAGAGCTGAGTTCAGGTCCTGAATATCCTTGTAAATTTTCGTCTTGTGGATCTGTCTAATATTGACAGTGGGATGTTAAAGTCTCTTACTATTATTGTGGGGGAGTCAAAGTCTCTTCATAGGTCTCTAAGAACTTGTTTTATGAATCTGGGTGCTACTGTAGTGGGTACATATATATTCAGCACAGATAGCTCATTTTATTGAATTGTTCTCTTTACCATTACGTAATGCCCTTCTTTGTCTTGTTTGATTTTCATTGGCTCAAATTCCGTTTTGTTAGAGACTAGGATTGACAACTTGCTTTTATTTTTTTTTTTCTTCTTTCCATTTTCTTGCTAAATTGTCCTCCATCCCTTTAGTTTGAGCCTATGTGTGTCTTTGCACATGAGATAGGTCTCCTGAATACAGCACACTGATGGGTCTTGGCTCTTTATCCAATTTGCCAGTCTGTGTCTTCTAATTGGGGCATTCGGTCCATTTTAGGTTTATATTGCTATGTGTGAATTCGATTCTGTCATCATGATGCTCTTTGGTAATTTTGCACACTAACTGATGCAGTTTCTTCATAGTGTCATTGGTCTTCATATTTTGGTGTGTTTTGGCAGTAGCTGATACCAATTTTCCTTTCCATATTTAGTGCTTCTTTCAGGAGCTCTTGGAAGGCAGGCCTGGTGGTAACAAAATCCCTCAACATTTGCTCTTCTGGAAAGGATTTTATTTCTCCTTTGCTTATGAAGCTTAGTTTGGCTGGATATGAAATTCTGGGTTGAAAATTCTTTTCTTTAAGAATGTTGAATATTGGCCCCGAATCTATTCTGGCTTGTAGAGTTTCTGCTAAGAGGTCCACTCCTAGTCTGATGGGCTTCCCTATGTAGGTGACCTGGCCTTTCTCTCTGGCTGCCCTTAACATTTTTTCCTTCATTTCAGTCTTGAAGAATCTGATGATTATGTGTCTTGGGGTTGATCTTCTCTTGGAGTATCTTAGTGGTGTTCTCTGTATTTCCTGAATTTGCATGTTGGCCTGTATTGCTATGTTGGGAACGTTCTTCTGGATAATACCCTGAAGTGTGTTTTCCAGCTTGTTTCTCTGTCTCCTTCAGGTACTCAAATCAATTGTAAGTTCAGTCTTTTTACAAAGTCCCATATTTCTTAGAGGCTTCATTGACTCCTTTTCATTCTTTTTTGTCGAGTCTTGTCTGCATGCCTTATTTCAGCAAGGCGGCCTTCAAACTCTGATACCCTTTCTTCTGCTTGGTCGATTTGGCTATTGATACTTGTGTATGCTTCACAAAGTTCTTGCGCTGGGTTTTTTCAGCTCTGTCAGGTCACTTATGTTTCTCTCTAAACTGGTTACTGAAGTTAGTAGCTCCTCTAACCTTTTATCAAGGTTCTTAGCTTCTTTGCATTGGTTTAGAACATACTCCCTTAGCTCAGTATTTTTTTTTTTATTACCCATCTTCTGAAGCCTACTTCTGTCAATTCTTCTTCTCATCCTCTGTCCAGTTCTGCACCTTTGCTGGAGAGGCGTTGTAATCGTTTGGAGGAGAAGAGACATTCTGGCCTTTTGGGTTTTCAGCACTTTTTCATTGATTCTTTCTCATCTTCATGAGGTTGTCTAGTTTCAATCTCTGATGCTCCTGATCCTTGGATGGGGTTTTAGTGGGGGCTTTTTGTTGTTTTTGATGCTGTTGTTTTTGCTTTCTGTTTGTTTTCTTTCAATGGTCAGGTCCCTCTTCTGTAGGGATGCTGCAGTTTGTTGGGGGTTCACTTCAGGCCCTATTCATCTGGTTCACTACCATGCCAGCAGATGTCATTTAAGGAGGCTGGAGAACAGCAAAGATGGGTGCCTGCTCCTTCTTCTGGGATTTCTGACCTCAAGGGACACCAACTTGACGCCAGTAGGATTGCTCCTGTGTGGGATTTCTGACCTCAAGGGACACCAACTTGATGCCAGTAGGATTGCTCCTGTGTGGGATGTCTGACAACCCCTGTTGGAGGGTCTCACCCAGTTGAGTGGTATGGGGAACAGGTCCATTTAATGAAGCACTTGGTTGAGGGGACATGCTTCACTGGAGGGAACGACACTCATCTGGGCTGTCAGGATTCCTTAAAACTTCCAGGAGGAAAGGCTAAGTCTGCTGGGTCCACAGAGACTGCAGTCACCCCTCCCCTTATGGGCTCTGGCCCAGGGAGACCTGACTTCTGTCCCTGAGCCTCTGACTGGAGTTGTTGGAGTTCCTGCAGGGAAGCCCCACCCATTGCAGAAGGAAGGCTGGATCAGGGTCAGGTCTGAAGAGGCACTCTGGCTGCAGTCTGCCACAGCTGGTGTGTTGGGCTGTGGGGGATATGTTTTGGGACCAAGCCATCCAGTCTCCCTGGCTCCAGCAGGGGAAAAGCACAGCCTGGAGATATAGAGATGGATGCTGCCATTACCCCACCCAGGGAGCTTAGAGTGTTAGGCAGTTGTGAGTCCCAATGCTGGCTGCTGCCCCTCCCCCAAGGAGCTCAAATGGCTTAGAAAGCAAGCAGTAGCAGCTGTGGTGCTGGTTGCACCTCCCGCCAGGAGCTCAGTAGGCTTAAGCATATTCCAGCTGAGAGGCTGTTGAGCTGAATGGTTCCGGGGTTGGGATGCTAGGACTCGATGGCATGGGTTCACAAGTGGGATCTCCCAATCCCTGGGTTGCACAGTTCCGTGGAATAAGCATGGTTCCCCGGTTCCCCGGCTAGGTAGCATGCTCACTCACTGCCTCTCTTAAAATGGCAGTGGGGTGGGGCTCTCCTGCCCCGTGTGGCTCTCACAGGGGTCACTGCACCACACTGTTCCTTCCTCTCTGTGGATCATGCCAGCCTCCTGGTCAGTTCTGATGAGAGAACCTGGATACCTTGGTTGCCAGTGAAGGATTCGCATGCTTATTATGTTCTTTTCAATAGGAGCTTCCAAACGCTGCTCACCTCTTTTCTTGTAAATTACCCAGTCTCAGGTATTTCTATTTTTCCTTCTTTCCTCTTTTTTGAGATGGAGTTTTACTCTGGTCACCAAGGCTGGACCGCAATGGCGCGATCTCGGCTCACTGCAACCTCTGCCTCACAGGTTCAAGCGATTCTTCTGCCTCAGCCTCCCAAATAGCTGGGATTACAGGTGACCACCACCATGCTGGGATAATTTTTGTATTTTTAGTAGAGATGGGGTTTCACCACATTGGCCAGCCTGTTCTCGAACTCCTGACCTCAGGTGATCCACCCGCCTGGACCTCCCAAAGTGCTGGGATTACGGTAATGAGCCACCAGGCCCTGCCTCAGGTATTTCTTTATAGCAGTACAAGAATAGCCTAATACAATACCATTATGGAAAACAGTCTGGAGGTTCCTGAAAAAAATTAAAATAGAATTGCCATGTAATCTGGCAATCCCACTACTGGGATTTATTTCTTTTATATCTAAAAGAAATAAATCAGTATGCCAAAGACCTATCTTAACTTCCATGTTCATTGCCACATTATTTACAAAAGCCAAGATACGATACAATCAGCCCAAGTGTCCATCAGTGCATTAATGGATTAATAAATGTGATATATGTATATATACAATGGCATATTCTTCAGCCCGAAAAAAGAAAGAAATTCTACCATTTGCAACAATGTGGATGAACCTGTAGGACATTATGTTAAGAGAAAAAAGGCAGGCCCTGGAATACAAATGCAACATAATCTCACTTAAATGTGAACTTAAAAATTCAAACTGATAAAAGCAAAGAGTAAAATGGTAATTACCAGGAGCAGTGGGTGGGGTGAGGGTGGGGGTAGGTTTTAGGAAATGCTGATGAAAGAATACAAAATTTCACTTAGGAGGAATAAATTCAGGAGGTTTATTGTAAAATATGGTGAGTACAGTTAATAATAATATATTGTATATTGAAAATTACTGCCGGGCGTGGTGGCTCACGCCTGTAATCCCAGCACTTTGGGAGGCCAAGGCAGGCGGATCACGAGGTCAGGAGATCGAGACCATCCTGCTTAACACAGTGAAACCCCGTCTCTACTAAAAATACAAAAAATTAGCCAGGCGTGGTGGCGGGTGCCTGTAGTCACAGCTACTCGGGAGGCTGAGGCAGGAGAATGGCCTGAACCCAGGAGGCGGAGGTTGCACTGAGCCGAGATCGTGCCACTGCACTCCAGCCTGGGCGATAGAGCAAGACTCTGTCTCAAAAAAAAGAAAAAAAAAAAGAAAATTACTAAATGTAGATTTTAAGTCTTCTCACCATGAGAAAAGATCAATATGTGAGGTAATATATGCATTAATTAGCTTGATTTAGCCATTTCACAATGTATACATATGTTAAAACATCACGTTGTGTATCATAAATTGTTGTCAATTAAAAATAAATTTACATTAAAAATAAAAGTAAAATTAATTTGCCAATTAAAAAATTTAAAAACACAATCTACTATATAAATTCATCAGTTCAAAAATCAGAATGAAAAGTAAAAATTGTTTTAACTTTAATAACATTACAACTTGTGAGTCATAAATAAGAGAAAAATTTATAATATAGAAAAACATACCAAAAGTTAAAAGTAAGACACTGAATGTTGCATCTAAGTTTTCACATAAATTAGTTCTTTATAATATCCTCAAGCTTAAAAATATCTGAGAATCAAAAAGCCACCCAATTTTTTGTTTTCAATGTTTTTTCTTTATTTATGTTATCTTAGCCCATCTTACCAAAAGTTGTTTTTTTATTTGTCTTTTCAAAAAGTAAACTTGCATCTTCTCTTTTTAAATTTTGTTGGTACATGGCAGGTGTGTATATTTATGGGGTAGACGAAGTGTTTTGATACAGGCATGTAATGTGATATAAGCACATCATGGAGAATGGTGTCTCCATCACCTTAAGTATTTATCCTTCGAGTTAGAAAAAATTCAGTTACACTCTTTAAGTTACTTTAAAATATACAGTTAAGTTTATTATTGACCATAGTTGCCTTGTTGTGCTATCAAATACTAGGTCTTATTCATTTTTCTTACTACTGTTTTTGTACCCACTAACTATCCCCACCTTCCCCACCATTTCCAACCTCACCTTCCCACTACCCTTCCCAGCCTCTGGTAACCATCCTTCTACTCTATATGTCCATGAGTTCAATTGTTTTGACTTTTAAATCCCACGAAATGTGAGACCACGCAATGTTTGTCTTGTTGTGCCTTGCTTATTTCACTTATCATAATGATCTCCAGTTCCATCCAGATTGTTGCAAATGACTGGATCTCATTCTTTTTTATGGCTCAAGTACTCCGTTGTGTATATATACCCCATTTTCTTTATCCATTCGTCTGTTAGTGGACACTTAGCTTACTTTCAAATGTTAGCTATTTTAAACGGTGTTGCAACAAACTTAGGAGAGCAGATAGCTCTTCAATATACTGATTTCCTTTCTTTTGGGTATATACCCAAAAGTGGGATTGCTGGATCGTATAATAGCTCAATTTTTAGCTTTTATGAGAAACCTCTAAACTGCCCTCCATAGTGGTTCTACTAATTTACATTCTCACCAAGCATCATATGAGGGTTTCATTTTCTCCACATCCTTGCCAACATATTTTATCACCTGTCTTTTGGATATAAGCCATTTTAATTGGGATGACATGCTACCTCATTGTAGTTTGGATTTGCATTTCTCTGATGATTAGTGATGTTGAGCACATTTTCATATATCTGTTTGCCATTTGTATGTCTAATAATTATTAGATTTTTAGATTTTTTTATAGAGTTATTTGAGCTCCTTACATATTCTGGTTATTAATCACTCGTCAGATGGGTAGTTTCCAAGTATTTCATCCCAATCTGTGGGTTGTCTCTTCACTTTGTTGATTGTATCCTTTGCAGTGCAGAAGTTTTTTAACCTGACATGATCCAATTTGTTCATTTGTGCTTTGGTTACCTGTGTTTGTGGGGTATTGCTCAAGAAATTTTTGCCCAGACCGATGTCCTGGAGATTTTCCTCAATGTTTCCTTGTAGTAGTTTTATAGTTTGAGGTCTTAGATTTAAGTCATTAATTCATTTTGATTTTTTTCCTGGTAAATGGTGAGAGATGGGGCCTAGTTTTATTCTCCTGCATAAGGGCATCCAGTTTTCCCAGCACCATTTATTGAAAAGACTGTCTTTTTTCCCAGTGTATGCTCTTGGCACCTTTGTAGAAAATGAGTTCACTGTAGGTGTGTAGATTTGTTCCTGTGTTCTCTATTCTGTTCCATTGGTCTATGTGTCTGTTTTTATGACAGTATCATACTGTTTCGGTGACTGTAGCTCTATAGTATAATTTGAAGTCAAATTAATGTGAATCCTTCAATTTTGTCCTTTTTGTGTAGGCTAGCTTTGTTTATTCTGGGTCTTTTGTTGTTCTGTATAAACTTTAGGATTGTCTTTTCCGTTTCTATGAAGAATTTCATTGGTATTTTCATAAGAATTACATTGAATATGTAGATTGCTTTGGGTAGTATGAACATTTTAACAATATTAATTCTTTCAGTCTATGAACATGGAATATTTTTCCATTTTTGTGTCCTCTCCAATTTCTTTCATTTGTGTTTTATAGTTTTCATTAGAGATCTTCTACTTCCTTGGTTAATTCCTATGTATTTAATTTTATGTGAGGCTATTGTGCATAGGATTACTGTTTTATTTAATTTTCACGTTGTTCACTCTTGGTATGTAGAAATGCTACTGATTTTTGTATGTTAATTTCGTATTCTACAACTTGACTGAATTCATTTATCTGTTCTAATAATTTTCTTGTGGAATCTTTCGTTTTTTCCAAATATAAGATCATATCATCTGCAAACAAGGATAATTTGACTTCTTCCACTCTAATTTGAATGCTTTTATATCTTTCTCTTGTCTGACTGCGATAGTTAGGACTTCCAGTACTTTGTTGAGTAACCATGGTAACAGTGGTCATCCTTGTCTTGTTCCAGATTTTAGAGGAAATACTTTCAGTTTTTCTCCATTTAGTATGAACTAGCTGTGGGTTTGTCGTATGTGGCTTTTTTATGTTGAGGCATGTTGCTTCTATCCACTTTTTAAGTGACTTTGTCATGAAGGAAAGTTGGCTTTTATAAATGCTTCTTTAGCATCAATTGTAATGATGATATAGTTTTTATCCTTCATTCTGTTGATATGATGTATCACATTGACTGGGTTACATATGTTGAATCATCCTTAAATCCCAGGGATAAATCTCATTTGATTGTGATACGTGATCTTTCTAATATATTGTTGAATTTGGCTTGAAAATATTTTTTGACAATTTTTGCATTGCTATTTTTCAGAGATATTGGCCTATTTTCATTTTTTGGTATGTCTTTTTCTGGTTTTGGTATCAGGGTAATACTGGCCTCATAGAATGCATTGGAAGTATTCCCGCCTCTTCTATTAATTTGTAAAACCCTAGAGTCTAGAAACAAATCTTCTGTAGGTCTTTCTTAATGTTTATGTAACTTTGCTATTATCATCTGGAAAATGATCATGAGTAACACTAAGTCTTTATATTTAGGTAAACAAAAACAACAGAGGTTTTTAGTACCAAGAACAGGCCAGTGTATTTAATTTAGGATCAACAGCACAACAGCAGTTGATGTGGATCAGTAGAGATCTACAAGAACTAGTAGCTTTGAGAGTTAGCAGTGAGATTCCCAGGATATCCTTTAGCTCTTCAAGGTCATTGCTGAAGGACCTCATGGCACCAATATTTAATTGGCTTCTTAAATTCAAAGTAACTTGACTCATTTTGCTTTATAATAGCTTTGAGTGTATCAGTAGTTGGAATTTTAAAGAATCGTTTTCTTATAAAAAATTTCTGAACATGAAATTTTGCCAATATTGCTACAGTTATAAAATAGTAGATGCATGCATATTTGATTTTTCGCATTTCTAACTTCAACTCTCTAAAAATAACAATATTCACACTTTCTTTCCGCTTAAATAAATCCAAAGAAAAGTTTTTCAAAACATAAGGAATGGAAACATAATAAAACCAACAAGGTTTAAAGCTATAGGACTTAGCTGAAAATACTTAACACATAATAAACACTTAATAAGTTCCTAATGAATAAAAGAATAAATTATTCAGTGAGAGTCTTTGCATAACTAAAGATTATGTAATGATAAAAGAAATATTAAACCAAATAAGACTGAAATACTATTGACAAAATGTTTAATAAATCATATATAGAGAGAGAAATCTTTACGTTGGATTCTTACTTACATTTACATATTCAGATTGCTCCATTAAGGTAGGCTGTGATACTTATTTTATAAACAGATTATACCATCATAGCTATGTAAGAGAAGCCCTCCACAGACTTAGGTATAGGGGTACAATTTGTCTTCATTCTGATGAAGGGAGAGAAGGAGAATTTTTCCCTCCATCTATTTCTAGAGAGCCTACTGCTGCATTCTGAAAAGCCAGAAAATGAAAATTAGACTAATTCTCAGTCTTTGGATTTCTTCTTTTCAGTACCGACACTCTCCCTTAGTGATCTCAGACAGTTTCAGAGTTTTAAATATCATTTAAAAAACTGAATATGCCTAAATATATTACTCCGGTCCAGACCTAACCCCTCACTTACAGAATAATTCGTCTGATTCTTATTCAGGATCATCATTTAGGTGTCTAATAAATATCACAAAATTAACATATCTGCATGTCCACTTTGAACTATTATTTCCTCAAAACCTGCACTACTTCTTTCTTTTTTAAAAAAATTTTTTTTTAGAGACAAGATCTCACTTTGTCACCCATGCTGGAATAGAGTGGCACAATCATACTTAACTGCAACTCAAACTCCTGGGTTCAAGTGCAAGTCCTCTCTGACCCAGGGAGTGTCTAGAAATGTCTAGGAGCTAGGGCTTGGAACGGGGACCTCATAACTGTGTGTGGTGCCCTATCCTGATGTGGCTGAGCTGATATCCAAGATGCAAGACAAGTCCTCCCCACTCTTCCCTCTTCTCTCCTCAAGCAGAAGGAAGGGGTCTCTTTTGGAGCCATGAGCTGTGCCACCATGGGTTAGGAGAGGGGTGATACCAGCACTCTTTTGGCTGCCCCAACTGGTGTCTCAGTGTATCATGTATCCCCCAGTCCACTGTCTCTGGTCCTAGTTCAGCTCTAGAGCTCACTTAAGAGTTGCCATCCTAATGGTCTAGACTTCTTTCAAGTTTATGTAGAGATTGAGAGCACTTTGGCCCTTGGTGGTCCAGGTTTGGACCACTGGTATCGGTGATTCCCCTCTGGCTAGGGCTGGTTTAAATGTTCCCTCTGTGTGTGGGCATCAGCTGAGTTTGGTCTGGCTTTCCTTTCTGCCCTAACAGGATAGCACTGAGTTCAATGAGTCATAAATTGCTGTCTTCTCCTTCTGTCAGCACCCAGAGATGCTCTCTGCACCAGGCCGCTGCTGCTCAGGGTCATGCCGGGAGATTTAGGACTGTTTTCTATCTCTTCAGTGTCTCTTTCAGTGATATGAAGTGAAAACCAGGTATATGAGAGTTCACCTGATTTTTGGTTCTTATGTAGGTGTTTTTTCTGTGTAGATAGTTGTTAACATGGTGTCCTTGTGGTGGGGGGCAACAGGTGGAGCTTTCCATTCTACCATCTTGCTCTGTCTCTCTCCTATATAGAATTCTTGCTTGGAGTTTTTGTTTTGTTTTTCTGGATTTTTATTTTCTTAATTTAAAAAAAATGCATTAAAATTCATAAATTCATGCTTTTTAGTATAAAGTTTGATGGGTTTTGACAAATTATAAAGTTATATAGCTGCCAATGAAATAAAGATTTAGAATATTTTCATCACCCCAAAAGTCTTGTGTGTCTTCTAAGTTAACCCCTTTCATCACCCCTAGTCCTTGGCAACCATTGGTCTGATTTTGTTCTTCATAGTTCTGCCATTTCTAAAGTGACTCATAAATGAGTACATACAGATTGTGATTTTTGTGTCTGACTTCACTTAGCATAACACATTTTGAGAGTCATTTACATTGTTACATGTATCAGTGGCTCAGTTACTTTTATTTCTGAATAATATTCTGTTGGATGCATGGACTATGGTTTGTCTACTCAATTACAATTGAAAGATTGCCTGGATTTTGAGTAAAATAATCACCCTCATGAAAATGACTTTCCCTTATGTGTTCCTCTCCTTGATCATTCACCAACCTTTTGTTCTGCACCCAGTTCCCTGGGATCAATCATATGCAGATATTATTACCTTGTTGTCTCCTACTTGTTGTTCCCTACAAAAAGTAGACGTTAACCTAGGGTAAATTTTAATATCTCACCTTAGACAATTAAATCAAAACATTAAAACAAACATTTCATATTTCAATATTTGATGGTATAATTACCACTGGCAATTATTCTACTTTATTCATTCAACCCATACTCTCTGTGTAGCTACTTATTTTCTGGAACTAACTTAAGTGCTCAGGAGAAATTGCTCAGGAAGTACCTGACATAATCCCTGCTCTTTCAGAGTTCATAGTGATGAAAAAGAAAAC
Organism: Macaca fascicularis; assembly: GCF_037993035.2. NCBI lineage: Eukaryota > Metazoa > Chordata > Mammalia > Primates > Cercopithecidae > Macaca > Macaca fascicularis. The sequence goes on from NC_088385.1 coordinate 18,110,737, forward strand.
AAAATATCAATACTAAATAGACTAGGTTGGTTATGAAAACTTAAACTCTAGAAGTATGCTGAGGAAGTAAAGTTTGAGCAGAAATAAGACTACATTTGGGAGAGGAACATTCCAGGCAGAGAGAATAGCACACATCGCAGTATCAGGAGGGAGCATTGTATGAATGAGTTTTAGAAATTCAGAGAGCAAAGGTGATGGAGATATCACAAGAGATTGGAGATTCAGGTAAGGGATACATTGTTTAGGGCCCATGGACCAGAGGAATTTTTTTTTTTTTTTGACAAATTTTCACTCTTGTCACTCAGGCTGGAGTGAAATGGCGAGATCTCGGCTCACTGCAACCTCCACCTCCCTGGTTCGAGCGATTCTCCTGTCTCAACCTCCTGAGTAGCTGGGATTACAGGTGCCTGACACCATGCCCAGCTAATTTTTGTATTTTAATAGAGATCAGGTTTCACTATGTTGGCCAGCCTGGTCTCAAACTCCTGACCTCAGATGATCCACCCGCCTCGGCCTCCCAAAGTGCTGGGATTATAGCCATGAGCCATCATGCCTGGCCCAAGCTAAGGAATCCTACTACTATCCTGGAAGCATTTGGAAATCATTGGTTAGTTTTATGTAGAAGAGTCTGGTTAATCAGACTGAAGTTACAAAAACTGGTTCTACCTTGATGCAGTTGGAAATACTTTTTTGTTGTACTCCAGGCTGAAGTGGAGGAAGCCAGAGAGGATAGAAGTAGACTAGACTCATACAAATAGGTATTCGTGAAGGTATTGCAATAGTTCAAGCAAAAGATAAAGATAATTTGAACTAAAGTACTGGTAGGGTGGGATAGAGAGAAACGAATTGACACAACAACTATTTCAGAAGCAAGAGAACAGGACATTGAATCACACTGGATTTAGTGCTGTTGGAGGTGGGTAGATGGAGAAAGAGGCATGAAGAATGATACCTGGGTTTCTGACTTTTGTGGATGGTTTGAGCTTGGTATAATTTACAGAGCTAGAAGTTTCTGGGGGAAATTATTGAGTTCAGTTTCAGACCTGTTAAGTTTGAGAAGTTTGAAACACTTACAAGGAGATTCAAGCATGCAGTTAGCTTTGTGAGTGTGAAATACAAAAGAGTGTTTTACTAAGGCTACTGACAGGACCCTGTGGTTCATCCTCATAGGTAGGGATTGAAGATGTGGCCAATGATTAGACTGGCAAAGGCAGAGATTCAGAGGAAAACAGGGAAAGTCTAGGATTAAGAACTGAAAATTGCAACATTAAATGGACAGGAAGGTGAAAATGAACAAGCAAGGGAGATACAAAAAGAACAGTCAGACATATAGACACAAAACAGGGTTGTGTAAGATTACGGAAAGTTGGAGAAGAGAATGCTTGAGGAAGAAGAGAATAGCCAACATAGCATAATCTCCCAAGAGGTTCCTTGTGGACTTTGGTGAGAGCAGTGCTCAGGAGATAATGGGAACAGAAGCGCTACAGAGTGGTTTGAAGAGCAAGTAGAAGCTAAAAAATATGGAGACCGAGTATACACAACCTTACGAAAATCATTGCTGTGAAGGGGCAGTGTCTGTGGTGAAAGATAGAGAGAAAGAAAAGGTGGCAGCCAAGGACAAGCAGGGTCCAGAGAAGACTTTCTTTCCTTCAGTTGTGAAGTTATGAACATGGCTAAAAACCCAAAGGATGGAATCCATCAAAATAGCACAGAAAAAGCTGGAAGTAATGAGCTCCAGAAAATAAGTGGTAAAATTTGCTTTATATGGTTACAGATTGAGAGAGAGAGAGAGAGAGAGCACTCCTTATGCTCAACAAGACAGAAAGGAATTTAATATGGGTTGGAGTTATGTTTACTGTCAAGGAAGATAAAAAAAGTTGTCACCTCTGTTTCCTCTGTAAGGTAGAAAGTGAAGCCAAAACACTGAAAAGTTTTGCAGGGGAGAGGGTTGAAGCTTTGAGATGAGTAGAAAAGACAGAAAGTGGTCACTGTAGAGTGAAATAATGAGTTAATCGAGAATGGCCATAGGCTTCACATATATTGATCCCTGATCAGATTTCACTCAAATCATCCTAAGATACATTAAATGCTTACTCTTATAATTTTTCCACATTATCTAATTATTAAGTGAAACAGGTGAAATCTCTACATACAATCCCCACTCCCAAACTGCTTCTCTTACAGATATTCACACTAAGCAAGCGTATCTAGAAACGTGTGACTTTCCTGTTTTGCCTTTTCTTTTTGTGTTTTGATGAGGAGGATGTTTTAGTTTTCCTTTGGGTACTTCATTTTCTCTAGAATTACTGTGCCTTCTTTAAATATTTTCTCCTAAGTCCCTCTGCTAAGACAGGTAATAACACCAATCTATCAGTGGCATCCCCTCATCTCTTCAGAGCACGGTCTTCTTTACCCCTTCTCTCACAGTTACATTTGAATATATCATTAGCTTTGGAATTTCAGCATAAAATTGATTTAGTGTAATTGATTCGATGTATGATTGTCAATGCAACGTTGCTATACCTGCTATAGTACTATAACTGCTGAGGTACAATCCTTAGCAGTTAAGGCAGTGGATTTTCAAAATATGCGATTAATGTTTTCATAGTTTTTACATAGCACCTGAATCACCATCACCAAATTTTTCATAATTAGATATTGGTAGCTGCTTTTAAGTGGCACATATGTAGGCACTATGTGTGACACCGAGTTGACTGTAAATGTTGCATTGCACCTTTAATTTGAAGGGAAGTAAAGAAGGAAGGGAAGGAAGCATGAGCAGATACCATTTCCACTTAGCAAACACTATGTCTTGTTTTAGCTATAAATTACACTCAGGTTCTGTTCTTGCTTTTTATGCCAAGCTAAAGTGAATCACCCAGTGCGGCGATGCTAATACTTTAAATTATAGTTAGCCAAAAAACCTAGTTAGGAAGAAAAGCTAAATTAGTAGATGATAGCAATGTCTGGAATATTCAGAAAAAAAATATTTTAGAAGTTCATTAGTCAAGACATTTCATATAAATAAAATATGGGATAAAATTGTATAACTTAAGGCTGTCTAATGTCTTTTATTAAAGTTTTAGGGCAATTAAATGAAATGCTAGCAACCAACAGAATTCTAGTATATGACTGAATGAAGATACAATATCTAAAAACATGACAATCTGCATTTCTAATGTAGGATTATTTATCCTGTAGCCTGTAATTTGTGTCCGATGACACATATCTGCTCACATTTTCTATGTATGTTTCCTTATTTCTTTAAGTATATAATTTTGTGTTATAAAATGTATCTTGTAATGCAATATTCTTATTTGGTTTTCTTTAAACATGTAAGGGTCAAGTACAAATAAGATAGGTCTCTTAATAGGAATCTTGAAGTGGGGGGGGGGGGTAAATATAATGGGAAAAGCCTCTCCATGTAAAAGCAAAAATGACCTCCTTTAGTGTATTTCCACTGTTTTTCAAGTGTAGCAAGAGTAATAAGCCTTGGCAGTTGGAACATGCCATTCACCTGAGGGCTGTCAATCATTCTAATTTTGAAAGACACAAAACGTATGGATTGTCAACACATCATTTAGGCGAGAAACCAGTGCTCATCAAGAGAAAAAATTAAAACAAATGCTCAAATAAATAGAAAATCAAAATGCTTCCTGGTCATTTTCTTCTAAGAGCTTAATACAGATAATCTACAGTTTATATGCTATAAAAATTGTAACATGTGAGATATGGACAAAAAACTGAATGGCTATTAGTTTTCCAGTGGAATATGGTCTAGAGATCAATTGCTCAAATTTTTCTCTTTATTCCATAAAAAGTAAATTATTTGTCATTGAACATCCCCCATAAATACAACTATCTAATACTGAAACTGCTGACAGTCTCATAGGCTATTTCAGTAGTGGAAGCCAGGACTAAACACACTGAACTACATTAGAGTCGGTCCCTGGAGGACAGAATTGAGCTTCATTGGCAAGGGCACTGTAAGAGTTCCATTTGACTCCTCGTTAAACCTCTCACAGGGATTCTAGCTGCTTCTCTGTGTCTGCTCTTGCTTTTCCATAGAAGAGATAGATGTGAACCACACAGGCAAAGACACATTTCTACATATTTAGGAAAAGATCTCTTTTCTTGGTAAAAACCAAGCCTCCTATAGATTTTAAAAAGATCTTCCAGTTTCACGATCATTAACCACCTTTTTATAATTTTCAAAGAAAGTAGAGAGCTTTATTTAAATTTGTGAGAATTTATTTTTCAATGATTGTTTTACGGCAGGTAAGAGATTTTATTATTTTTCTGTGTTTATTTATTCTCCAGGAAAAGTAGCATGAGGGGAAAATAGTTGGTGGTAACGATCTCAGTCTTCTTTACCTAACAGTGTGGTTGTCATAATGAAATCTGGACCAATATGTAGAAGCAATTGGTGAAACATAAATTACTATATGCACTGTGTGTTGCCACTGGCTGTTTTGTTGATTTGGAGTCTTGAGAATAGCATAATAAGATTTATCGTACTTTGGAAGTATTGTACTGAAAAATCAGTCAATAGTTCAAAGAAACACAAAACATGCTCTATGAATTGAAAACCCCACACTGCGGATGACACAGCATTCACATTCTTTATGAGAGTCTCTTCTAGGACAATTCAAAACGCTGTTATGGTTTAAGTGCAATAAAAACAAATGAAAGTATTTTATCCAGCAACAGCAATGTAAAATACTTTTCTCTAGAGAGGAAATTTTCTGTGATTATAAAATAATACTTTCAGTCTTCAGCCCATCTAACCACAATGTTACTAATAAAAGAACAACAATGCCAAGTTCTAATGCTTTACTACTTACTGTTTACTGTTATTGTTCCTCCAAGGTGGTCCACATATACATATGCACAAAGACAGAAAGAGCTGAATGAATTGTGATATATGACTAAGAGAGAAACAGAAAGACACAGCAAAATATGATTATTTAAAAGTGTGCCTCATTATGAAAATTCTTTTAGCATTTACAAGATTAATTTATGATCAGAATTGCTTTCAAATGCCCCACACACATCAGGCAATATTATATCCATGTATAAACACACACATACACACAAATGAATATCATCATACACGCATAATTCACAGACACATTTTAAAACTAAAGGCTACTCCAAAGAGAAATTACTGGCATCCTGTGAGTGTAATTGCTGCCCTTGGCCTATACATACCTTATGTTCTAGAGGTTAGATCACTTTACAGCCACTTCTGAGGGTTAGTGGGAATAAAATGCTGCTTCAGGAGCATCAAAATAAAAAGAAAACGTATTAAACCAAAGTTCCTATAAGTGCAATCCCAAGGATTAAATGTTCAGATAGCTCGTAAGTCTGACCCAGAGGGAGGGAGGAGCAGCTAATATTTTCTCAAAAGAAGAAAATGTGCAAACCAATGAAGAGTGGACATGAAGGGCCTGAAGAGAGCATGTGATGGGAAGAAGGCGAAAACAAAAGAAGCTTCTAAAAGAAGACACCAAGGACAATATTCTCACATAAATTCAGATCATCATTCTATATTTTCCTGCATATGAATTTTGGTACATTTATACATATATATACATATACATATACATATATTCACACTTATGTAAATATACTCAATCTAAAGCTTTCTTAAGACACATACATACAACAACCAAATGATTAGTGTTTGGCCATTGCTCATGCAGCAAATGCTGAGAAAGCACAGCCCTGGGTCCTTTTCTCAGGCCACCACTCCCTAGCAGTATGACTGACAAAGTCTGTGCCTGAAAGCCTACGTTCATGACCAGGGTGGCCTTTCCTGTCTCCTGGTGCCCAAGCATGTCTGGGGTATAAATAAGTTCCAATACTGACAGGGCACAGCAAGGGTAATTTACATGACAATAAGAAATGATTTCTATCTGAATGGTGCATACCAGAGTTGATTTCGACAGATTTATCTTTAAAAAAATACACATAACAAAAAAGGAGACAGGTAGAAGATTGGGGACCACAGCTTGAAAGTCGTTGCTTGTGATTCTAAAACGTCCCAGTAAAATTATTCACAGATAATTGTTACAAAATATAACTGCGGTGGCTCACCCCTGTAATCCCAGCACTTGGGAGGGCGAGGTGGGCGGATCACGAGGTCAGGAGATGGAGACCATCTCTGCTAACACAGTGAAACCCCCTCTCTACTAAAAATACAAAAAAAAAAAAAAAAAAAAAAAGGAAAAAAAAGAAAATAGCCGGCCGTGGTGGCAGGCGCCTGTAGTCCCAGCTACTCGGGAGGCTGAGGCAGGAGAATGGCGTGAAAACCGGAGGTGGAGCTTGCAGTGAGCTGAGACTGCGCCACTGCACTCCAGCCTGGGCGACAGAGCAAAACTCCGTCTCAAAAAATAAATAAATAAATAAAATAAAATAACATACATATATATATATATAAATCTGTACATACCGTTGACACTTGGACAGCACAGAGAATCATGCAGTTGAAAATCCACATATAACTTTGGATTTACCAAAAACTTAACTACTAATAGCCTACTCTTGACCAGAAGTCTTACTGATAACATAAAAAACAGTTGATTAACACACATTATGTGTTGTATGTACTGTATACTGTATTCTTACAATAAAGCACGCTAGAGAACAGAAAATGTTATTAAGAAAACCATGAGGAGGAGAAAATACATTTACATTCATTGAGTGGAAGTGAATTATCATAAAAGTCTTTAACGTCATCCTTTTCAGGTTGATCAGGTTGAGTAGGAGGAGGAGGGTTTGGTCTTGCTGTCTCAAGGCTGGCAGAGGTGGAAGAAAATCTGCATATAACTGGACCCAACAGTTCAAACCCGTGTTGCTCAAGGGTCATACATGTAAAATATTGTGATTTTCCCCCCTTCCATATTCAGCTTCAGGTGACCCGACACACTTTGGTACCAAAAGAGAATCTGAAATGTACAAGAACTGGATTTCAAATGGAAAACGTGCATAATTGTGCTATTTGTTCCTGGGTGAGTGAGGGACGGAGAGGGTGAGAGTGTTTAAATGGGATGGAGAGAATGGAAGCAGTGGGGAAGGAGATAAAATATCCTTCCTATCACACACACTCACACTACACACTCTATTCTAAAGTCGCAACTACCCAAGTGTTATTGATCCTTTATAACTGCAACTGAGTACAGATGTAGCAAGACTGAGAGGGAACTGGGATCTGGCGCCTGGATTGCTCAAGAGGGGTCAGGGAAAACCCTCAGAACTCCTGAGACCCAGAGACTGTGGGAAGGGTTGAGGCGGAGTCTGCAGTGGGGGCTGTCCAGCAGTAGTAGGCAGCGGCAGACCCTGGTGAAGGGTTGGGAGGCCGCTGTCATTTTATGGGTCTGCAGCCAGAGTGAGAGTGTCCCTGCTGCCGGAGGACCACAGCGGGCTAGGCGCGTGGCCTCCACCTCTCGCTCACCACGCGGACCCCGCGCCTCCTCCGGCAGCCGCGGTGGTGGCGGCGGCAGAGCCTCGCCCACTCCAATCCCCACCCTCTCCATCCTTAGTCATTAAAGAACAGCAGCGCCTGGCACGTTCTTGGAGGACCCCCGGCGCAGAGGAGGAAAGGGAGCAGGCGCAGGGGAACTGGAAAGGCAGCATGCGCCCGCCAGGAGCAACCTCGGCGCCCAGGGTCTGAGGCTGCAGCCCCAGTTCGCCATTGTGAGACGCCGCCGGGGGAGTCCGCTGGCGCAACCGTGCCCCCGAATCCCCGTCCGCGCAGCGATGGGGCACCTGTCCACGGGAATACACGGTGGCCGCCGCCTCCTGCCTCTGCTCTGGCTCTTTGTGCTGTTCAAGGTAGGGGAGCTCCGCCACCCCTCCTTCCCAGCGGTCCGGGCGGCATCCGCGCTCCGGCGCCCTCGCTCTGCCGTGGGGAGCGGCGCGCCCCAGGGCGCGATGGCCCAGCCGCGGGAAGCGGCTGCCGTGCAGCCTGGGCGCACGCTTTGTTGTCCTTGCGTGTGCGTGTTCCTGGTGGTCTTGAGAGGTGGGGGGCGGCAGGGGGAAGAATAAGGGAAGTTTGCTCCCTCCAGCTTTCACCCTTTGTGCTCTTTTATCGCCGCTGAAATCCACATCAAAGGTGGGCTTGTTGGATAGTGCTTTCTCAGGCAAAATGAGGTCACTTTCTTTTCTGGTTTCCACTGCACCCCAACGCTGCTTAACCTTTCCGCCCTCCCTCTCACACAATGTGTGGCTGCTTTGTCTTAATTCTCCTTACTGCTGGAATTATACACTGGGGAATGGAGGGGGACTGAGCTCCCTGGCCACACATGGACTGCCAGGGCTACGTTAGGGCAGACTCGTATTTGAATAAGGAGTGTCAGGTAGAGCTTGGGAAGGATTCCTCTCCCCAACTCCTATCAACATCTTTAGAATTCCTTTTAAAAGTCTCTCGACTTTCTCCACTGTATTTACAGATGATAGTACCCCTAGATTTAATGGTGGAAAATATATAATAATTAACTTTTTCCTATCTTCTTTGGAATGTGCTACCCTGAGGTTTTACTTTGAGAAAAATGAAAAGGAGAGGAGTTGCTTTTGAAAAATCAGTTTGACAATTCTATTGTACATACATTTTTTTGAAGAAATGTCAGCTAGATGTTTTTCTTGGACGGCGATGTGAAGTTATGAAGTGATTGTCTATCACTCATGTCTTCGATGGATCTACGTTAGTTCTGTCATTCGTCCTTTCCCCTCTTCGCAAAGCAAACTCAAGAATGTCGACAGGTGACTTGGAGCTATCCTTTCAGGACCACAGTGATACTTACCCTAGAAATTTATGCCAGGTTAATGGATCCAGAGGTTTTCTTATTTTAGAGTCACTTCTTGCTTATATGCACCATTAATTATGAATGCCTGAAAAGAATATAGTGAAACAGGACCAATGGATTCAGAACAGCATTAATTTTAAATACTCCTTACTTTCATTTATCTTAATGAAAAATAGAAAAAAAATTTCAGGGCGAAACAGCAACAGAATGCCTAAGTGAGACTCTAAATTATATTTAATATGTTTTTACTTTTTTTCTTAAGTTATCAATAATCATTAATTTTAAAAATATGGTAACTAATAAGCTCAGTTATATGTTTTTACTGTAGGAGCTTGTTCTTTGTACACACCACAAATGCATTAGACTTATTAGGTTGTCTATTAGTCATTTTCTAAGTATTTATCAAACTGTCACAACTATTTTACCTATGCAATAATTGTCATGAACCAAAAATGAGAAACCAAGTCACTATGCATTTTACCCAACAACAGCTAAGAGTGATATGTATGACATCTGATCCAAACCTAACGTTTAGCACAACTGCAGGTTTTTGCTTGAGTTCTTCATACTGAGATAATTCCAGAAATAAGAGAATGACTTGGTTGGGAGTGAGGGTAAGGTTTTGCAATTAAAATAAAATAAATGTGGCCATTGTTTGACTTAAAACTCGATATTGGAATGAGAAAATGCAGTTAGTGACGGCGTAATGAAAATGTTAGTGATTGTCATAGAGGTCCAGCCTACTTCACATAATAGATATATTCTTGAACATTGCAGGTAAATGTAAATTATGACGAACTGCTTCCATAGTAAATACATTGTCAAAGTTTGCCATTTAAATAATAATTATTGTAATGGGAGACATAATTTTGTAAGAAAAATAATTGTCCTTTATTTTATGTGAATGTAATATTTTTGTCACCTGAATATAAAATATATCAAAGGAAAGAAGAAAAGACTGTATATATTAGATATCTTCTATGTGCCAGTTTTTTAAGGTATTTTAGATATGTTATTTCCTTTAATCCTATTTTGCTGCAGTTGACAAGAGTTGTTCAAAGTGGTAAATTGAGCACATAGTGTAATGTCTTACATTTAGGGGATAGTATATTACATGGTGCATTGGGCACATGGTATAATCTCTTTATAATTTGGAGATTTTTTTAAATTAAAGGTCCTGATTAAGTGCCAGTAAAATAGATCTACTCAAGCAGATGGTGGCTGGAAGATAAGAAGAGAATCCATTATTAAATACCGAACTGCTAACTGTATCTCAATAATAAAATCCAAAATGTTCCACGTGTGCCGAGTCAGAAATAAAACATTCTCTCAACTGTCCCTTGCCAAAAAAATTTCCATAGTTTTCACTATAGTTAATACATTTTTCATTACTCCATATGAGTATCTTTTATATGAGTGAAAATCCCGAAGGAACAGAAGACAGAGGAATTCAAGTATGAGGCTTAATTTATAGGTTTACATTTTCCACAACTCAAAACTAAGCAGCTGGATATCAGTGGTGGAAAAGTAGGAAAGTTTGAATGTGTATGAATGGCTATAACCAGTTCCATTGAGGGAGACTAAATGTGACTGGCCAAGAAAGTCTTTGTGCCATCATTCCTTATCCATGAAGCGGTGATGGGCACATATAATCGGGCATCTCAGACTGTCTAAATCAGCCACTGCACATTATGAAGCTAATATCTGCATAATTTATCTTGCCTAAACACAATGCTGGTTATGAAAATTTTTATTTTTATATCAATATTGATGGTGTATATAAAATAGAAGCAAAAAATGGAACTCTATTATTAAATTGAAGGCTACTAATTTCAAAGTCTTCTATGGATGAATGCAAGTGAGATATTTATTTAACGAGCCTCACTGTTGTGCGTCTTCCCATAATTCCCAGTGAAAGAAATGTAATTGTCCTATCTTTACTAAAGCCTTTCTAGAAAATGTCTTCCTGTATCAGTTTACTCAGTGTAAGTACTTTGTCTACTAAGGCGCAAATTGTGGAATATGACATCATAGGAATTTGAAGTAGGCCTTCCCTGAAATGTTGCTTTTTAGTAGTCAGCTGGAATACATTCCTAAACTCATGGGCTTGGCGTGTGTCCTTTTTTAACTCCTTCTCTTTATTTCTTTCTATTTCTGCTTTTAGCAGAGATATCATCAAATAATATTAAATTTAAAAAGAGTCTTAATATTGTATTTTCTGAAACAAGTTTATATTTAATTCTATAATACATGAGTGTTATGATACTGGCCATTCTACTCTTATCCAGGGGAAATATCTGCTTTTCACGGTCTGTCTGCCTTTCTCCCCTTTCCTATGTCTCCCCTCCCAACCCCATACACGCACATAAAGAAGTTTCACTTTTCATGGTTGAGATTTCATCCATATATTGCACAGTGTTGGCAGGTGAACCATAATCCTTTCATTTTCCTGGAGTAGCTTAGATCCTTTCCATCACAATGAAGTTTGCTGCCCTAACTCCCATGTCATCTGACTCCTTTAATAAATCATATTGCCAACCTTTTGGAGAAAGCTTTTTACATGCGACATCTCCAGTAGGTTGGCAAAGGCTCCCTGGGCCACGCTTCTACAGACGATCGAGTAATAATCCTTCCCACTGTGAACATATGTTTGCTTTTGTTCTTTGTTTTGTGAGAGACTATTGTTGTATGAAGGAATGGAAAATTCACATTACACCTCTGCCTCATTTTGGCCCAAAAGAAAATACACATTTATATAGATAACTGATTAAAAACAATATGAGTTGTACTTCATTTTAAAATGTAACACTGTTTCTACTATCTAAATATCCAACTTAAAGGTATTTAAATGTATAAGCAGATTTACTCCTGAACCTTATAAATATATTTCTAACTTGAGGCTTCAGGGGTTGTAAAAGAATGTTTGATGTCAGATACAGTTGATGCACCTAAATAAAACATTGTAACTGGTAGCAGTGTGGCACAATAGAAGGCTTAACAACAATGACCACAGATATCAAGTTCTCATTTTCTCCCTAATTTAATGCCTCTCCGTACACGGTTCCAGTGATGTTGCATTTTCAGAAACATAGCCCAGTGCAATGATGAGCTTTACTGTAAAGCACTTAATGTTTTCATTGAATTACTCCAAATATGTTGTAAATATTTTTGAAGTAAAGGAATGTCTACTGTAATATTTCTCTCTTCCATGGTGCTACTATGTGGTGTTAGGAATTTAATAGAAGGTTTCTGCATTATATAAAAGCTCTGACTGAGAATAATGAAATATTGTAATAGTGACTTGTGAACACATCTTTAAAGAAAATATAGGAAAATTATCATTATGGGAGTTAAATAATCATGACTACAATGCACTCATTACATTAAAAGAGTAAAAATTTTACCAATCACTTATATTAGGATCTTATTAAAACCATAAATTAAAATATCAATGTGCTATTTTTTCCCCAAAATGTAATACTCTCAGTTGCTCATTTATTCGTTAATGTTGCCTCACCTCTCTTAAATATTATTAATTAAAAGGTAGCAAATGACATACTAGGGGAAATTGATTGTTTTAACCTCTATGGGTGACCCACAATTTCAGACAGTACCCAGATATACAGACAATATTTTTGCCTCCTCTTGCGCATCACCACTCCCCTATGACCACAACCAACCAGAACTGGCCAAGATTTCTGTGTTCCTAGTAGAAATCCTCCTAATGTTTTGTCAGACATCACCCTTAAGAGATGAAGTCTTTTCTCCACTCTGGTCTTGGTTATATCTATGGTGCTGTTTAATCCAAGGTCATCCAATTTCTTACAGAACTGTTCTATAGTCATCTTAAATACCCATTATATCAGCTCTTTTTGCTTCAATAAGTATGTAAGTTTTTTTTGTGTGGGTGCATTGTTGTCATTAATTTGAGGAACCCAAACAAGGCTAATGTGGCCCAAGTAAAGTGAGCAAGAGTGTGAATGGATCGGGATGAGTGTGAGTGGGTTCCTTCTCTCCTGGTGCTATTGACTCCAGCAGGTCCCATATGGTTTCTATCAGCCAATAAGGGGGGCTCACGCCTGTAATCCCAGCACTTTGGGAACCTGAAGCAGGTGGATCACCTGAGGTCAGGAGTTCGATACCAGCCTGGCCAACGTGGTGAAACCCCATCTCTACTAAAAATACAAAAAATAGCTGGGCGTGGTGGCAGGCACCTGTAATCCCAGTTACTCCGGAGGCTGAGGCAGGAGAATCGCTTGAACCCGGAAGGTGGAGGTTGCAGTGAGCCAAGATCACACCATTGCACTCCAGCCTGGGCGACGAGAGTAAAACTCCGTCTCAAAAAAAAAAAAAAAAAAAAAAAAGGGGGGATATGTGAATAACCTCCTTAATTGAACACTTCTCATATAATCTGCTATCACAGATTACTCCTAATGTTTCCCTTTTCCAAGCTTGTTCTAGGTCTTCAGAACACCAATTCTTAGATTTTTTTTTTCTTCTACACATTGTGCCTTTGAATTTATTCCTATGAGTAGGATCACATCTTATCCTTGTGCCAGAAAAGCGTTCGCAACTCTTTCAGCATCTAATTCTCCAGTGAAAGATTTCTTCTTTCCTTAGACATTCTAGTTACTTAAAGGCCAGCTCCTTTTTCTTCTGAATATATTAAAACCACCGAACAAACAGAAGATGTTTGAAACAAGGTTGCAGGGATTTCTTGATAAAAGCCTTTTTTTTTTTCTTTCCTTTTTTTCAGGAAATTGAGATGAAAGGGGAGAAAAGTGATATATGCTTGGAAAAATATTTCAGAAACAGAGAATCAGAAATGGAAATAGGACTTCAAGCTTGAGAGCGTTATTGCAAATTATGAGTATGAATGGTAATTTCTGCAAGAAAATGAATATAGGGAAAATTAGAGAATGAAATGAAGAACATTCGATGAAAACAAATACACTGCTATTCTATTTATATGCAAATACATGTATTTTCTTATCAAATACTCTTTATCTATTTGGTTTTCCACTCTTTATAAATAGGAATGCCGCGCAGTTCATTTTTCTAACGAAACTATTCCTATCTTAATGACAATTTAAACGAAATAAACCTGTTTTTTAATGTAGTTTTTGGTACATTTACTAGCAAAGTAAAAGAATAAGAATGCAATTTCTCTACAAGTAGTGGTCCAAGATCAGAATTTTATTAATAGTAATCTACACGAGATTTAAATGATGAATGTTTCTCTTTTTTGTGCTATTTCATTTTACTGTTTTCAGATAATTGAGACTTTTATTTTCCTCTTTCTGCTCACTAAGTTTTTAATATCAGTGATTTATGTAATGGGTGAGGAAGGGCATCATATGACTGTACCATGCCCTCAATACTGTTCCTTCGTTATTACCCGCCATTGACCAAATTAAGTTCAGAGGAATTTCTGACCCTGGTTCTCTCAACCTTTAACCCATATCAGAGACCAGCTATGAGCCTGCTGTGCTGATCCGTGTCTTGTGATTCTCCCTTGGTTCCACCCATAGGAATTTGTGATTGGCATGTACAAACCAGATGTCAGAGAATTCAAAAGAATATTCAGTGCCCTTTGTGTCTTCGGTCCTATCTGAAGTCTGATTCCGACCTCCCGTACTTACTTTCTGAATCAATATTCCATTTTGATAAACTCTAGTATTCCTGCTTTTGGATCCTGGCGTTAATTATAATGAACCTCTCCTTGTCTTTTGGTTTCCTTGAAAGAGCATCCTATAAACATTTTTTGACACTTAACTATTTAGTGGTTTGGGAAATGATTTCTTTTAAGATGATTCCTGAGCTGAGTCCTGAAACATGCGTATGAGTTAGGTTTAAAAATATACACACATTGGCAGAGAAAACTGCATGAGCAAAGGCCCAGTGTTGTGAAAAGCATGGCAGAGTTTAGGAAAATGCAGATATATATATCAAAGGCAATGAAGCAACAGGAACCAGATCAGGAGGACTTCTGTATGCTGAGCCAGAAAGTAGGATGTCCACATTCTCTAGGTGAAGAGGCCTTATTGAAGGGTTTAATCAAGGCATTAGTGAAGTAAGAGTTGCATTTCAGATAGAGCTCTTTACCTGCAAGAAAGGCTATCCCAAAGGTAGAGCAAGCATGGAAGAATTAAACTAGTAGTTATTGTAATTATCCAATTAAGAGATGACGAACACTGGCATTAGGGTGACAGACAGAAAAGAGTGGCAATGCTGAAAAATGGCTACATTGGCAAGACTGATTAGATGTGGAAAACTGGGGAGAGCAGGATGTAGGGTAATTTCTTGGTAACCAACCCTCTTGCCTGGAAGAGTAGCGGTCTCAAGATAGCATGTGTGCTGGATAGTCTACTCTCGAGATCAACTCACCCCTCCACTGTGCCCAGTGCCAGGAAGCTTCCCTCTATAGACCATTTCTTCCTCTTCCCTTGCCCTTTGGCTCCTAGTGAGTTTGGCCAATAGAAGGCACTAGCCAAAGATTACTGCTAGAAGGAGGGAGAAATCAAGTCATTTATTCTCCTAGCCTCCATGCTGGCCAGCCCCCATTAGGCAGTGGCTTCATTCTCTCTTCCAATTCTATAGTAAGCCCCTCTTGCAAGGCTGATATTCTGGCCAAATTCCTGAAACAGTTCTCTGTCCTTATCCCTTGAGATCAATAGCTTCTCCCTGCTTCTAGACCCTAAGTATGTTTTCTCCCTGCTTAATACAGTATTTCTGCTCCACGCCTTGATCCCTTCGGCTAGTCCATCCCTTCATTTCATTCTCTGGGATTTTCTTTTTGAGTGTCCTGCTGAGACCCTGACTGATATAAGACATGGTGGTTTAGTGGTAGACTTTTGAGTTTGAAGCAGCTGAAAACAAAGACACAAACAAAAACAGGTGCTTGATTATGAGCCTGAAGGGTAGAGGAGATGGAAGGCCTGGAGATGTGAGTGGGATCCCCTAGCAGAGAGAAAGGGAGAGAAAGGCAGTGGGCCAGAAGGGGGTCTTGAGAATCACCAGTTGTTAATGTCAGGCAAATAAGGAATCTAAGAAGCTGAAGGCGCAGTCAGAGAGGTACAAAAGCAAAATTAAGGAAACCCAAGATCTAGGAAATTTCAAGTGGAGGACTTGGCAAACAGCATCTAATGCAACAGAGAGGTCCCATAAGCTAAGATCTGGAAAATATCTTTGTATTAGGAAATAGGTAGGCTATTGGACTCTATGGAGACTGGGAAGTACAAATGCTTCTGGGAATTGAAGAATCAAAAAGCACCCCCTTATCTGATAAGAGCCTAGGTGCCAGGTGAGATCAGAGAGACCTGAGGTCAATATCAATTCTCCACTGTGCTATTTACTGGCAGTAGGATGTTGGGAAAGTTATTTCACCTCTCTGGATTCCCTTTTGGTCATCTCTTATACATATGTCTTAGAATTATTGTCAGGAATTAATGGGAAAATGACCATAAAGTACTGGGAACAGTGCCTAGAATACAGTAAGCACTCAATTAGTGTTATGTACAACAATAAACTGAAGACAAAAATAGTAAAAACAGGCAAAGCAAAGTCAAAGAAGTAGGGCAATAAAAATGTGTACAGAGCAGCATTTCCCAAAATATGCTCCACAGTACATTGGAGAGGCTGGCAATACTCTTTTACTGAATGTTATTAAAAATGAATACCTTTGTGGTGACATGAATTTCGGAAATTATTAGTTTAACTGTGTTTAAATTAGTATTAACTTGTTTGTGTGTGCCAGAATTTATTAGAACTTTTAATATGTTAACACATATTGTGTCATCCACAGGAGAAATATAGTGTATAATATTTTCAAACTTGTTTGTTATAGTATCCTTTTCCTTTTTTTTTTTTTTTTTTTTGAGACGGAGTCTTGCTCTGCCACCAAGGCTGGTATGCAGTGACATGATCTAGGCTCACCGCAACCTCTGCCTTCCAGGTTCAAGCGATTCTCCGGCCTCAGCCTCCCAAGTGGCTGGGATTACAGGCATGTACCAGCATGCTCAGCTAATTTTTGTATTTTTAGTAGAGTGGGAGTTTCAAGATGTTGGCCAGGATAGTCTTGAACTTCTGACCTCAGGAGCATAATGAATACGCTCTAAGAAACAATATTTATCCTTATACACTAGATGCTTTGTTTATCTTTCCTTTGCTTAAAAAATGATAAATGTAACCTTAAGGATAAAGAAAATATAGCAGCAAGATCAACTGTAACTTAAATCTCAGGATCAGGAGAATTTGCTTGGAAAGCAATCATCCCAACTTTCTTATAAAACAATGATGTTCAGGAAAATGCTTTTGGAGGAAAATATGTAGATATCCTCTTATTTTATGGATTGTACTAACTCTGGCTTCAGTAATTGTACATGTAAAATGTTTCTTTGAGTTTTGAATCAAAAAATGAAACATACATTTTAACATCATTTTCCAATGTGATTATCTTAATATATAACTTCACAGACCAATCAATTTTGTTCAGTATATGTCGTTGAATCATAAAGCCATATTTTTTCAAAGACCATCTAGTTCAAAATGTAAGCTGATACTTAGATATTGTCTCTAATATCACTGCCAATTAATCATAAATGGTGACATTACCAACAGCTGTAAAGTAGCTGTTCCACCTTTAGACAACAGTTTTGTTGCTTTGTTGTTGCTGTGTTTTGGTTTGATTTAGTTTGGTCTTGAGATTAACTATTTCTGGTTGTAGTATTCACATGCTACATGTTACTTCCATCTCTGCTTGACTTTAGTAGAGCACTATATAGTGACTGTTCTCGCTCTCATGCATGTTATGAATAACTGCTTTGCCAACAGACCTGATGGCTTATAAAGATAAAATGTGAGAAGCTTGTCATCTCACCATTCTGTCCTCATCCTCCATCATACCACTTTAAGCTTTTTACACCAGCCCAAATTTTCTGCCTATTGCCATTTTTTTCTTTTTTATAGTCACAATAACAAATTGAGTGGAAGACAGTTTTTATTCTTCCCAAGGGAGTTCCATGATGAACCATGGTAAGGAGTTGGGGATGCTAGTGTGAGAAAAATGCATGGCATGTAGTAAGCATTCTATATATGCAGATTTTATATTATTCCAATCTCTGCTCAAAAAACGTTTTTATTCAGCATGTCTTTCTGAACAGCCTATCTAAAATCATCCCTATCACTCTAACATTTTACCACTCTTACCTAAGCTTCTTTTTCTTCAGAGAATGTATCATTCAGTACATGACATTACATTGTATTTTTATAACTTAGCTCCTCTACTGGAATATTTATAGGTTTCATGAGAGCAAGGACTTTGTCCATTGTGTTCATTATTGTATCCTCAGCACCTGGAAGAGTGCTGGCCAATGGTAATGTCTAGGGAACATTTGTTGAATGAGTGAACGAATGAGTGTTGAATAAATAAATGGAGTGAGGGAGGGCAAACGGGAGGTATGGGACAGACTCGATCCAGAGGAAGAGCAGGATGCAGGCATGCAAGCACAGGGAGTAGAGAAGCTGCACAGTGAGATGAGCTAGGAAGGAGGGTCTATCACGCAGGCACCGCTGAGTCAGTCTGGCGAGGCAGTGGCATCAGGGTGGAGGATGACCTGAAGATGCCATTTTGCTCTGGTGGAGGGAACAGAGGTTTTATTACCACAGGTGAAAATGAACTTGTTTAGACGTTAAGATAATGTTCCTGACACTTTTTTCTTCTCTTTATTTTATCAGGTTAGAGTAAACCACTGAAGACAAATGATGGGTGCCCAAGTCGTAAATAGGTTCCCTTGTGTAATGAAGCAAAAACATAGCTTTTCTGATGATTTATTCTCCATCTTATTCATTGACTGTGCCTGTAATTTACTTACTTATAAAAAGAAGTTTTCTGAGTTTTTAAAATGTAAAAATTTGTTTTCGTTTTGGCTCTACAGTTTGAAAATATCAAATTGAAAATTAATGTGTAAATCTTTTTTTCTCTCTCCATGCATGTCAATATAACCAGATTGTCTCTAGACCTCAAAAGGCATTTCTGGAAACTCACACAACTAACTGAAGCTCAGATGATAAATTATTGTTTTTCTTCAAAACTTAAAACTTTTATGATTTCCTTTACTTTTGAAAATTTTATTTTTATTTTTTTAAATGCTTATAGATACCTCATGGAAATTTTAAAAATGACTTTTTCAAAATGATTGTCTTTTCTTGGATAAAATTCCATCGGGTAACTTCTTACAGAAACAACTGGTAATTTTTATACTCAGTTGAAATACTAGGTGATAAATATTTTATAATGCAACACAGACAGTGAGTTAAACATGCTGATTCATGAGTGCTACATACATTAAAGTGTTAGTATATATAGACCAAAAACCTAGATTGTCAAGATTTTCAAGTGACTAACATACAAAATATATGCTTAAGACAATTGCTATTACTTAAATAATTCAGTATTTCTCTGGTAAGTTGAAAGGTATTACATAATCTTGTAACGCACTGATCTATTCCATAGTCTATTAACTGTGCTGAAAAAGTACTGAAGTTTGGGTTAGCTGTATTTTTTATTCTACAACTTTAATTTTGTTTTCATTTGTTGGCAAATCAATATATATCTTTATAGAAGGAAAATTGTGATCAAATTATTTACACTCTCACATACATGATTGAAAGGAGTTTTTGCTCCTCCCTTTATAAATTTATGATCAGGAGACTCACTTCTGGAGAGTATAAAAATAACATTAGTAATTCTTTGATTAATGAATTGTTTTCCTTAAAATTAATAATCTTCTTTACTTAACATCAAATCAAAATTTCTGGAAACATTTGAGAACACATTCACACAAGTCTTTTTCTGTCTCTGCAGTGGCTACACTAGAATTAGGCTAATTGTCACACATTACCCTGTCTTTGAGAGAAGCCAGGAATTTCCAATTTAAGTCAAGTTGGTGATCCATAAAATAGATATTCTAGTAAAATTACTATGAGCTTTCTACTTACTTTGATATTGTGCTGATAACTAAAGTGTAATTATAAAAATTGAAGTGTTGTTACTGCCAAATACCACAAAATATAAACATCACACTTATAATAATAAATACTGACACCATCACCTTAAGAAATATCTTCTCATTTGGATGTACTTAAAATTCTTAGATCTTTATCTAGGAAAAAAATTAGCTTCTAAAGTTCTTGAATGTTAAGTTGATTAACAAGATAAATAGTAACAGATCAAGGGAATGGTATATTGTCTGCATATATTATTAAACATTGAGTCATATGGTCATCTTTTAAAGGATTATAGGGAAAAAAAGGTTATTATGAAATGCATTGGTGTAATAGCCTTATTTACATATAAACATAGTGATGAGATGTGGCCAAGTGCATTCTGTATTGTCATGGGGGAATTTCCTCTGCAATTTCCCCTAACTAAATTATACTTTTTAATAAGTCTTTCAGAACTGATGATAGGCCTTATTCAAAGTGGTTAGATACTTGAGATTTTTAATATGGAAATTGTGGTATTGACAAAGCTTTGCTAAAATAATTGTAAGGACTTAGAACTAAATACTTTGGAATTCATTCTAAAAACTTAGTTTATGAAGTTTTGTTAATTTTTTTAATTAACAAAATTTGCTAAAACTGAGCCACCCTTACAATGTGTCTCAGATTGCTTCCTTGGATTTACATTTTGTTTATTTGCAACAAATAAAATACAGTTGCATCTTTAAACCCTTTTTCCATCTCTGTGCTATTACCTTGGTTCATTTCCACTGCTAGATTGATGCAACATCTTTCTTTTCTGAAGGATAATTGAGAAACTAATGAGAATCTTTCCATTGAAATTCTTGTTGCTACACTGAGGCCTTCAATTAGCCTCTTTACTATACAGCTGCTTATGGTTCTTAAGTAAGGCATTCTTAATTTGATATCTTTAAGCCTGAATCAGGTGTGCATCATCATGCATGACAATTCTATAATAACATACAAAGAACTGGAAAACTGATAGATGTTCACAGTGGAAGATGTATAAAATACAACAGGCAGAAAAAGAATATCATCATTCCCAAACACTGAATTCCAAAATAGCTACCATCTGGAGACATATATTTCCAAATCTTTTCCTATGTCTGTGCATTTGAGGGTGTATGTTTAAAAAAAGGTATAAAACTTCCCTACTATACATGCTTTCTTCTCTTAAAGGTGTTGTGATAATTTTTTCAAGACCTGAACATTTTCACTCTTCTGCAATTTAAGACATTAACCCATATGTCCTGGTCAAATTGCATACAATTCCCAAGTGTATTTGCATTGTTAAAGACGTAGATGATCATTGATACAGACTGTAACCATGAAGTGGGGAAAAGGAATTTGTTGAGCAAAGAGATTGTTGTCTATGTGTGTGCCCACCATTAGTGTTTAAGAGTTACTTAAGAATTACACACACAACAAAACTTCAGATGCTATATTGACAGGCATTTACTTTCTATTTTTTTCACAACTAAATACTGTGCATAAGAAACTTAAGTATAAAGGCATGCTGGTAAAAAATAAAAAAGATATAGGATTGAATTCTGGTTGTATTCTTTACTAACTATGGCATTTGGCAGTGTACTGATCTCTTCACAGAAGACAAATCACAGTGGCTGCCCAGATCACTAATCCTCTAGCAGCCCAGTCTGCCATCCCACCAGGTCAGCCGATGCCCAGCCTTGCTAATATCTTGCTAATCTTGGAGGAAAATTTCTTCTCCTCTTTTATCCACATTGTCTGAAGTGGGGATACCATTCTCCTACTTGACCTCACTGCTCTGGGCAGAGCAAACAGCAAAGAGGTGAACACCTGACCTAAGTCCATGTGGGGACTGCACCTCGCTGACCACTGTCTTTGGAATTGGCATGTGATCTAAGCCAGAACAATCAGAACCTAGTCCTACAATTGTTTTCAAACCAGCAATGGCAGGGGAGGTGAAAGAATATTTTCCTTTCCAGTTGTGGAGCTAAGGCATGAGCTTGGACAGTATCCTCAGCCATAAAACTGACTTAGGAAGAAACATTTTGTAGGAAGAAATATTTTGTAGCAGAAAAGAAGCCAGCAGGAACAGTAGAGAGACTCCAGCAAGACTATCATTCATTGCAGGAAGATGATCTCATTCCTCAGACTCCAGTGAGTCACTCCACAGGTACTTAGAAAAATTACAAATTTACTAAAATTCAATTCCATCATAACCAAGCAGGCCTAATAGTGATACTTGGGATCCTTAAGTAAACTGAATCAGAGTGATTATGTAATTTATCATACCAACCAGAACGCTTCTGGGAGTGAAGGGATCCTTACGCCAGGACAGAAGACACAAATCAGCCTGTTCTGGGAAAACCATGATGGATGGTTACCTCTTCCTGAAAACACAAAAAAGCAACACGTTTTGTGCAGTATGCAGTCATTAGTTCCTCACCCGTCTCACTCATCCATGAAAATCTCTGCTCTAAGTAAGATGAACTAACCATAGAAGAGAAATTGCAATTGTCTTAATCAAAAATTAAAACCTGTACACACATATTCCTAGAAACTTCATACTGGTCCCAAACTGAGAATAACCAAAATGTCCTTCAATAAGTAAAAGGTTTAAAAACTGTGGTGCATCCATGCCATAGAATATTACTCAGCAATGAAAAGCAATGAAACCACTTAAGTGGTTCACTGTGTATCAATGAACCATTGATACACAGAGCCACTTAAGTGAACTTCAGGAAAACTATGCTGAGTGGAAAAAGTCCATCTAAAAAGGTCTCATTCTGTATGATTTCATTATAGAACATTATGATGAAGGAAAGCTTCATGTTTGCCAAAGACTAGGGATTAGGGGAATGGGGAATAGCTGCATGTGGCTAAAAGGGGGTAACATGAGGAAGCCTTGAAATAATGAAACCGTTATATACCTTGATTGTGGTGGTAATTACATAAAGTTATGCATATGAAAATTGTAAGATCTAGACATACACTCACAAATGAGCACATATGTAACTGGTGAAATCTGTATATACTCTATGAGATGTACTAATGTCAATTTCACAGTTTGGATTTTTCTTGTTTTAATATGTAAGATATCAACATTGGGGGAGGCAGGATCAAGGGTACATGGAACTTTCCTGTATATTTCTTTGCAACTTCCTGTAAATCTGTAGTTATCTCCAAGAAAATATTTTTTAAAACTTCATTAGGTTTTTCAAAGCTTGCTGCTTTGTTTTTTGTGTGTGGCACTCTGCTACATATTTTAATAGTGGATAGATACAGTCTTTGTCCTATAGGGACTGTCTCAGAAAAACAATAACTACAATTGCAGGGAAAATAAGTTATTGAAACAAATGTGAAGCAATTTAGGAACATACACAAAATACACAAGGACCTCAATAAAACACCATCAGCTTTAAACTCAAATTTATTATGAAGCAGGTTGTATATTGGACTGTATTCTTACAAGGTTTATCCAGAAAGTTCTTGAAGGGACCAAGTGTTAAGGTATTCCCTTTCATAATTCCCACAACATTGTTAAAAGCAACATTTTAAAGACTCTTCAGAGAATCAGATAAAAATGGAAATTATCATTGTAGGAGGTAAGGGCAAAATATTAATTGATGAAGTAATATTCTTCCATTCTTTTAGTAATTATTAAGTAGCATATCTGGAAATGGTATAAATAAGTTTGAACAAAATAGAAAGTATAAGATAAGTTTACAAGGTTTGAGTAAAATTGGAGCAGAGTAGAGGAAAAGGATGGATGAAGTATTAATGTGAAGATGAATAGATGTTCAGATATTTCCACCAGTCAATCATCAAACATACATTAACGTACACATGTGAGGAAGGCACTGTGTTCCTCATTTTTAAGAGTATAAAACGAAGTTATTTTCCTAAGAAATCTGTGATATAAATGTAATAACATAAACATGTAAGAAGCTAAAGGGCAATATATGAGTTAATACTATAATGGAAGCTTTGAAGTATTAACCTATTAATTTGTAAATGAATGGGAAAGAGAACTGTATTCAAATAACTGTCCTTGCATTCAGATAAAGGAAAAAGCTCTTGATCTGGAGGGGGAGCACTGATTTCATGAAGGAAGACAAAATGTAATATAAGTCCAATAGAGTTTAAATAGTTAGAGTACGTTAAGAAAAACATTTCACATTGGAGAAACAGAAGAACAGAAGTAGAAACACGAGAAAATGTAAGTTACATTTAGGAGGCTTGAATAAAACAGTGGGGATAGATTCAGGTCCTGAGGAGGATGAGTAGTTGGAAATGAGGTTGAAAAGGTGGTTTTGCCCAGCCATGAACTTCTATCCATAATAATCTACTCAATCATGCTACAAAGGGAAACATTAAAATGAGCTTTAGTTCAGCAGTGGTGTGCAGGAAAAAAATTATCATACTTCATTTTAGCTTTAATTGCTTTTATAATTCTGAATTTGCCGTTAAATGCAAATGCTTAATTCTAAATACGTGTGCTCTGTCTTAATTAGATAAAATAATCTTCTGTTGCTTGGGTAGTTCAGCAAATTAGTCCCTAGACTTAAACTCCCCTGGATCATGTTGTTTATGCATTAATCGGTATGCACTCTTAGAGATAAATGAAAAATAAATGGATTTTTTCAGAGACAAGTTGTAACTGTCAACATACTTTCAAAATTTTATCCTCTGCATGTGACTAAAAATTTGCCATTGTTTACTATAGTAATTACAATTCATATATATATGCCCCCATACTTGTAGAATTTCTTCTACATGTTTATATTTTATTTAAAGCTACATGTTGCTAGCCCAAGCTAAGTAGAGAATCTAAACCTCACTATTATTTACATAACCATACCACCAACTCAACAATCGAGGTTCTATCTGTGCTTGTATATAAGATATGTCCCAAAGGAACTAATCAATACAGGTAACTCAAGCAGAAATTAAATGATTTAGTTCTTCCAAGCTTCACTGCCTTACTGATAATGATGGAGATGATACTGATGATCACTACCATCAATTGAGTGACTGCCGTTTATCGGGGACACTCCTAGGAGCTTTATGTACATTATCTCATCAAATCTTTACATACTCCTATATATTATAATCATTTCAGTAATGGGGAAACTGAGTTTCAGAGAGAAACTAAAGGAGTTAGGAGTGAAACCTTGATCCATTTGACCACAGAACTCTACACACACTGTAACATACCATACTTCTTTTTTTTTTTTTTTTTTTTTGAGACGGAGTCTCGCTCTGTCCTCCAGGCTGGAGTGCAGTGGTGCCATCTTGGCTCACTGCAAGCTCCGCCTCCCGGGTTCACGCCATTCTCCTGCCTCAGCTTCCGAGTAGCTGGGACTACAGGCGCCCGCCACCATGCCCGGCTAATTTTTTGTATTTTTAGTAGAGATGGGGTTTCACCATGTTAGCCAGGATGGTCTCGATCTCCTGACCTCGTGATCCGCCCGCCTCAGCCTCCCAAAGTGCTGGGATTACAGGCGTGAGCCACCGCGCCCGGCCAACATACCGTACTTCTTTGTGTGAAAACTCTGACATGGCTTGTATTGCCCCATTTATTGGTTTACCACTTCTTCCTCTTCCTCTTACTATAGAAATATCTCAAGACACAGGTGAACTGAATCAGTCCTTGGTTGGGACTGCCTTTTGGACAGAAATGGGGTAGGGATTACTCCTGGAGACAGCTGATTCCTGCCCATCCAAAATCATTCTTGCAGTTTCTTTTTTCTGTCCGTCAATCTGTCAGGCACATGTTCCCAGAAAAAAAACCCTGCTATCAGGGGATTCCTATATATTCATAAATGTCAGATTTATTCTTTTGTTTTTTTATCTTCTTCAGTGTAATAGATTTGATGCTTCTGTACTTTGTAAGATAATTACACAGAGCTGAATGTAATGCTATGTGCTGATGGGGAGAACTGGTGTTTTAAATTCTTTTAAATCCGGAGCTTTTATGGTCAACTATAGAAGCACCATGGCAGACTCATGCCCTGGCTTTAGAAGCCTACATGAGATTTTGTGACTTGCTGGCTTTATGAGACTTTTACACCTCAGACCGGCCTTTCCCTCCAAGAAAGATACCACCAGACAACAACAATTTTAACACTAATGTCTTCCTTTTGATTACATTAGATTTGCAAATTAAACAGATTAATAGTAGTGTTCTGCGTTCCTCTCAGCTCTTCTGTTTAATACTCTTATCTGACAAAGTGTAAATAGAAGACATAATTAATTACTCATGACTTGCATGTCAAATTGCATAAAAAATTACAGCCCCAGGAGGCCCATTATTACATATCTGACTGTTCAGTGAAATTAGTTTTGCAAAGAAAAAGCATACCTTAAGATAAGGGTTTTGTTTGTTTTTCTTTTCCTTTTATTTAATTTATTCGAGTGTCTGCAAAAAAAGTGGAAGAACAACATTAACTCTTAATACAAAATTAAGGAGCTTAATTCTTTTGCCCAAGGACATGTTATTTTTCCTTTTTTTATTTTTTAGTTTGTCCATGAGATATTAAACTTTGCATATGAAAGTTATAAGGTGGTGATGCTTCTGCAAAAGGAAGACCCCAGAATTTGCCTATTTTCTCTTTAGTATATATCCCCACAGAGAAAGTTATTAGTCAAGCAGGCTATGCCATACCCCCTCCTCTGTAAATTGTCTCAACCTTGAGCTGGGAAATGTACTGCCATGACTGAAAGAAATGGAATAATTTTCTAGCCACTTCTTGTCTTATCTGTCTAGAGTTGATCTGAATGAAATGAGGTCTCTGCTTCAACCGGAGAGCTCAGCATTTCATATTTAGCTCTCAATCTGTTTCATGATAATTTTTGAAGGAACAGACCGCTTATGACAAAATGTGCTGTACTATTATTAAAGGCATACTGCCTTTACAGAGTTCCATCACTTGAAACAAAGTGTTGGCTGGGAAGAATGCTTGAATGTGCATATCTTCTGAGGTTTTTCTAACAGCTATTAAATAAAATATAGTATGTGCCTCAGGTAAGAGAAAACCAAGTACCTGATTTAAAAAAAAAAAAAAAAAGGCATAGCATTGTCAGTAGAGCAAAGCAGCATAAAGCAAAGATTACCTGCCTGCAATCAGTAGTCACTTCACCTCTCTGGAAAAATGAGAATCATAATCACTTCTACCTCGCGGGATTACTGTGAGGTCTAAATGAGCTAATCTGTGAAAGCACTTTGTAAACTGTAAAGCACAATTTAAATACATATTATCTTATCAAACATGTCTGCATCGCCTGTTTCATTGACTCTGGGATTGAGCGCTTTTCTTCTCCACATTTTTGTGTATCTGTGCATGTGTGTAGTGTGTTTCATGGAAGCCTATAATTAACATGGTCGTACTTTCTTTTTCTTTCTATAAACTAAAGTTTGCCATACCCAAGTGCATTTTCTGTCACCTGAAGTCACAGCTTAATTATGTGTCTGGAATGACTTAATACATAAAAGTCATAAAATATTTCTGTCTAATGGCAAATACTTTTATGTTAGACCCGTCTTTTATATACTGACCAGATCATTCTCATTAAAAATTGTTGTTTATCTAATTTCACACCTATACCATCCAGCATTGTTTGTACAGTGTTTTATGTTTATGATCACCAATCATCTTTTTTCATATGTTATATTGGAGCATAATTTATTCTTTCTATGAACAATTATAGAGCATCAATTGTATGCCAAATACTGTGCTAATCATTCACTGTCTCCTTGGATTTCACTTATCTGTAGGTGAAAATGGTTACACATTTATAATAATAACTCCAATTACAGTGCAGTTGGCTCAACCTGTACACACCCAGTATCAGCCTTTTTCCTATGAAAAGCCCTCACAGGTGTTGTTCAGTGCCCAGTGGGGCTTTGCTATGGAACCCTAGTTCTGTGTCCTTCCATCCTCGAAGGTTTCCTGTTAGACATCTGCCCTGCTTGACCAGGTGCTGCCAACCCCAGCACCTTCCTTAATGTACCCAAAATCTTCCCATCCCTTGAAAACTAAGCCTTTCTTAGTATGTGAAACGGTTGCCTTGGTTTTTCTGTTTGTTTGGTTTTCCCCTGGCAGTTTGTCAGCTGTGGGCCAATAGGTTTCTGGAATTTCAGTGCCACTAATTATTCAGGTATGGGTCCCAGCATAATTGTGTGTGAAGGCGTGTGAAGTCCATTTAGGCACAAGCTGGGATCTCCACTCCCGACCCCATCACATTAAAAATAGCAAAAATTACTTATCTCATTTTATCTTCCTCTCATTTGCCTTGTCCGTCTTCTGGCGGAGTTGAATAAACTAGTGGACTGTGAAATAATCAAATGCGGGTTAGCATACAGGAAGATGAAAAACATAAATATAATCGAATTTTTAAAGCCTGTGTTACATTTATTATGTGTGTAAAAGTTTTGACATCTTAATTGAATGTGAAAATGGATACAAGGTAAAGGGTTTATTTTTGTTTGATACATGTCCTCCGTGTATGTATTTCTAATTTCCACAATGGATGATATATTACAAATTATTGAAAGTCCTAATTATCTCAAACATATTTGCATTTTATGTGAAATGTCCTCAATAAGCAACCATTTAATATGAATTTAAAATTAAAATGCAAAGGCTGGACGCGGTGGTTCATGTCTATAATCTCAGCACTTTGGGAGGCCAAGGCGGGAGGATCACTTAAGTCCAGGAATTCCAGAATAATCTGGGCAATGTGGCGAGACCCCTATCTCTACAAAAAATTTCAGAATTACCTGGGCGTGGTGGCACGCACCTGTAGTTCCAGCTACTTGAGAGGCTGAGATGGGAGAATCGCTTGGGCAGGGGAAGTCGGTGTTGCAGTGAACGTGATTGTGCCAGTGCACTCCAGACAAGATGACAGAGCAAGACCCTGTCTCAAAAATAAATAATTTTTTTTCTTTTTTTTTTCTTTTCTTTTTTTTGGGGGGATGGAGTCTCGCTCTGTTGCCCAGGCTGGAGTGCAGTGGCGCGATCTTGGCTCACTGCAAGCTCCGCCTCCCGGGTTCACGCCATTCTCCTGCCTCAGACCACAGGCACCTGCCACCACGCCCGGCTAAGTTTTAGTATTTTTTAGTAGAAACAGGATTTCACCGTGTGAGCCAAGTTGGTCTCGATCTCCTGACCTCATGATCTGCCCGCCTCGGCCTCCCAAAGTGCTGGGATTACAGGCGTGAGCCGCTGCATCCAGCCATAAATAAATAACCTTTTTAAGAAAAGTTTCATTCTTTATAGAAACATATCCTACATTGAAGGAGAGTTTTAATGTGAGTCTATATAATCATTGTCAGGTTCTAACTGAAAAGAAAGCAAATATAAAAACCAGGCTTTGTGACTTGAAGAACACAAGAAATAATAATGAGAACTATGCACCAGTTCACAATTCTCACACTTGAACATTGTTAATGTTGAAGCCCCAGGATTATGGAAACATTGGAAATATGCCACACTGTGATCACATTGATTCGTAGAATTAATAGTAGGTGTCATCCAAATGGTTCTAAAATACATTTTTTAAGTGTGAAATGTCTCTCACAAAGATGGTCACGACTTTTCAGAGCACTCTTTTGCAAATAAATAATTCTGGATAGCCAAATTCTACTAGACCTCCCCATACAGAAATCTCATAAAACTCAGATAAATGCAAATAAGTCAATGAAAAGAATACCTCTCTATCTTCCTCCTAACTCAGCCACTGAAGACTAACATTACCTCTATTAAAGCAATGAAAGCCGATGTGGTATACATTATTGATAATGCTCCACACTGAAAGTTAAAACTTTTATATATGTTCTCTCAGATTATATAAAACTCATATAAAATTTACTTAATGAAGTTTTCAAAATAGTATATGGAAAAAAGGGTAAGTTTGTGATTTCATAGCTGTTTTCATATGCTGATCTCAATTCAATATCGTCTCTCTCTTTTCACAAACCATCTGGGAGATTGACAAGTTGCATCTCACCAGATGGCCTCGCATACCAACCTCACACTTCCGTGGCACCATCCCTCCATGATAAATCCTGAAATGCTTTAATACAATGTTCCTGCTCAGGAAAAACTCCACAGCTCATGTCTTAAGAACCAGCTCATCGTCGCCCACTTCATTTCCCAAGGTTGAAATGGGATGTGATTTCCACTGGGTGCCAAATTATTCTATGGCTCAGAGGAATTAAGTGATTCCAGCTGGATACACCACGGAGCTCCTATCCTCCTATCTTTCTACGATCTCTTTTCTTATTCTCTGTTTCCCTTACTACTCCCTGGCCTATTGTTTTACAACTTACACTTTACAGAGAGATTCCATTCTTTTTTCCTCTCCTTTTCCACATACATAAATCACTGGAATGTATACTTTAAAGCGTCAGAAAGCAACTACAGTTTTGAGCTGTGGTTCATGTCTTCCTGAACCTAGCATGCAGAGAGTTGATACTGTAAAATACAAAACTGAATTGTCTGTGTCTATTATTTTATAGTATAACTACATATTTAAAAGACACATGCACATATGTGTTTATTGTGGCACTGCTCACAATAGCAAAGACTTGGAACCAACCAAATGCCCATCAATGATAGACTGGATAAAGAAAATGTGGCACATATACACCATGGCATACTATGCAGCCATAAAAAAGGATAAGTTCATGTCCTTTGCAGGGACATGGATGAAGCTGGAAACCATCATTCTCAGCAAACTAACACAAGAACAGAAAACCAAACACCATTTGTTCTCACTCATAAATAGGAGTTGAACAATGAGAACACACGGACACAAGGAGAGGAACATCACACACCAGGGCCTGTCGGGGGGTGGGGGGTTAGCATTAGGAGAAATACCTAATGTAGATGATGGGTTAATGATGCAGCAAACCAACAAGGCACGTTTATACCTATGTAACACACCTCCACGTTCTGCACATGTATCCCAAAACTTAATGTATAATAATAATAATAAAAAGATACTGCCTGGGAAGAGATTCTTAAGACCCTTCCTTCTTCCTTTTGCCTTTACAAATATCAGGGAGGCACTAAAGAACTGTGAGGGAAAAAGACCTGAAAAAATATCTTTTTCCCCCCTAGCTTACAGATCAAATCTGACCTCAATATCTTCTCCCATTCCCTCCCCTACTTTTCCCCTCTGAGCCTCTCTCATAAGTTTTATAAATTCTTCCAGTCATTTAGTGTTCAAGAAGAGAGTCCAAATCAGAAACTTTGATGAATATGATAGGTCTTATTTCTCTGGTGCCTTGATCATCTTTCTTTAAATACAGTGAATTTTAGCTTCCAAGTTACTTTTTCTTCTCTCTTTCTCGACTTTTAGACTTTACTGTGTCTGTATTCTCTGACAAACATATAAACTGCTTATATCTTCACCCTCATGTTTTGCATATCAAATCCAACTCTCTGCTAAATTTTTCTTTTCATTTAGCAGTAACTGACTACCATAAATGTACTATCACTGTAAGAACAAACCATGTCATAGAGAAGTTTGCCTCCAGGAACTTTATTTCAACTCTTTTTACTTAAGTTTTCAAAACGCTACTTTATATGTTATTTTATTTCTCCCGTTGCATCCCAGGTTGGGTCAGATGACAGTATACCCGCATCATCTTTATACATGGATATCAGCTTCCATTTCCTGTTCTCCCAGATGCAGAGCTGCAGGAAGTTGTCTGCAGCTTGCCAGGCACATAAAGATCTTTATGGAACAGTCTCTGCACAATCCAACATAATACTGACCTCAGAGAAGTTTGGTGCTTTCCTTGGGTGTGACTTTGTCGACTAGAAGATTAGCCCAGTGTTTCTCAAAAATACTGAATGGTCTATTTAGTGTAGATAAAAAGGGAAATTGTGATGATTAATGATAGAGGAATTTCTTGATATGGAAAGAATAAGATTAGTTCTGTCATGAGGATAGGGAGACCAACAGCTAATTTAGTTAGTTAAAGGATAATGGAATAGAGCAAGATGAAAATCTGTCATCTGACTTCCCTGCTTAAAACATACAAATAGTTTTCTATGGTTCTTCAGATAATGTCCACACTTCTTCAAGGGTTTAAAGTCTTTCATGATCTGATTTATTATCACGTTGTTAGTATCATCTCTTGTCAATTCCTCACTTTTTTATGCTGTAATCATTCTGAATTTTTCTCCATTCCTCAAACTTGATACTCATTCTCACCTTCCTCTAATCCTTTGCATATACCATTCTCTCTGCCTGGAAAATTCCTAACTCTACACTCTCCCCTTAACCCAACAAGTGGCTCCTCATCCTCCAGGTCTCAGCTAAGATGACACTCTATTCACAAATGCATTCCTGACCTCCTCTCCTTTAAAACTGGGAGAAGGACTTCAGTTTTTTCCTCCTCCCGAGAAACCTTCCCCACTCCATCCTCAATTGGCTATCTGGAAAAGTCCTGTTTATTTATCAAGACGCAACTTAAAACAATTTTCTATTCTTTGAAACCATCCCAGCCTCATTCAAGTGTAGTTGACTCTTTTCCTTCTTAATACATCACTATAACTTGAATATGTCTATTATTGATTAAATTATACTGCTATGACAAGATTTCCCTGTATATTTGTATTCCCAACCAGGCAACAATATAATCTCCTTAAAGAAAGAGATTGTCATATATTCACTATTATCATTTTACCCCCAAATATACTCTTTCCCCACCTGCTCGTCTTACAGATGTAATTAATGTTTATTTACCTGTCTGTTACTCTGTAAGCCTTCTAAGGGAAGGACCATGTTTAATTCACCACTCTTTACCTACCACGTTTCACAAAGCTTGGCACATACAGACACTCAGATACTTTTAGAATGAATGTATGAGCTTGCATTAGTATACAGAAGATAAATTTTTCTGCAAGTATTAACAAAAAAGGGCTGGGCCAGAGACTCTTGGTAGTTTTCTGTAGCCTTTACTAATATTGATAATATATGATAAATTGGAGGTCATAGAAAATTCATCTGGTCTATTTAGTTATAATGTATTTGCATTGTCCCATGCATGGCAGAGATCTAGAAAAAATAACACTTGTGAAAAGTTATGACAAATAAATCAGATAAGAATACCAAATTATACAACTTACCTGTGACCCTAAAAATGGTCTAATATACTTAAAAGACATACTTAATATCCTCTACATACATTTATTTTTTTCAACAAGCATTGTTTAAAGATCATCTAAAATGTGCTAGGCTGTGTTGATAGGAAAAAACAATGCACCCCAAAAGATGTCCATACCCTAACCCTAACCCTAACTGTGGAAGCTGTAAATGTGTTTTCTTACATGACAAAAGAGATTTTGCTGATTGGATTAAGATTAAGGACCCCAGAAATAATCCCACACATCTACAACCACCTGATCTTTGACAAACCTGACAAAAACAAGAAATGGGGAAAGGATTCCCTATTTAATAAATGGTGCTGGGAAAACTGGCTAGCCATATGTAGAAAGCTGAAACTGGATCTCTTCCTTACACCTTATACAAAAATTAATTCAAGATGGATTAAAGACTTAAATGTTAGACCTAAAACCATAAGATCCCTAGAATAAAACCTAGGCAATACCATTCAGGTCATAGGCATGGACAAGGACTTCACGACTAAAACACCAAAAGCAATGGCAACAAAAACCAAAATTGACAAATGGTATCTAATTAAACTAAAGAGCTTAGAGCTTCTGCACAGCAAAAGAAACTACCATCAGAGTGAACAGGCAACCTACAGAATGGGAGAAAATTTTTACAATCTATCCATCTGACAAAGGGCTACTATTCAGAATCTACAAAGGATTTAAACAAATTTACAAGAAAAAATCAAACAACATCCATCAAAAATATGAGCAGACACTTCTCAAAAGAAGACATTTATGCAGCCAACAGACACATGAAAAAATGCTCATCATCAATGGTCATCAGAGAAATGCAAATCAAAACTACAATGAGGTATCATCTCACACCAGTTAAAATGGCGATCACTAAAAAGTCAGGAAACAACAGGTGCTGGAGAGGATGTAGAGAAATAGGAACGCTTTTACACTGTTGGTGGGACTGTAAACTAGTTCAACCACTGTGGAAGACAGTGTGGCAATTCCTCAAGGATCTGGAACTAGAAATACCATTTGACCCAGCCATCCCATTACTGGGGATATACCCAAAGGATTATAAATCATGCTGCTGTAAAGACACATGCACACGTATGTTTATTGCGGCACTATTCACAATAGCAAAGACTTGGAACTAACCCAAATGTCCATCAATAATAGACTGGATTAAGAAAATATGGCACATATACACCATGGAATACTATGCAGCCATAAAAAATGGTTAGTTCATGTCCTTTGTAGGGATGTGGATGAAGCTAGAAACAATCATTCTGAGCAAACAAGCTAGAAACAATCATTCTGAGCAAACTATCACAAGGACAGAAAACCAAACACCACATGTTCTCACTCATAGGTGGAAATTGAACAATGAGAACACTTGGACACAGGGTGGGGAACATCACACACAGGGGCCTGTCATGGGGTGGGGGGAGGAGGGAGGGATAGCATTAGGAGATATACCTAATATAAATGACAAGTTAACGGGTGCAGCACACCAACATGGCACATGTATACATATGCAACAAACCTGCATGTTATGCACATGTACCCTAGAACTTAAAGTATAATGAAAAAAAAAAAAAAAACAACATGATTAAGGACCTTACAACAGCAAGATTATCTGGAATTTCTAGCTGGGCTCTCCAATCACATAAGTCCTTAAAACTAGAAGAGGAAGGTAAAAGACTAGGTCAGGGAACTGGCCACAGAGAGACTCCACCTGCCATTGCTGACTTTGAAGATGCAGGAGGAAGGTTATAAGCCAAGGTATGCAGGCAGTCTCTAGAATCTGGGAATAGTCCTCAAGGAAATGGTGACCTCAATCCTTATAACAGGAAGAAACTAAATTCTGCGAACAACAGTGAATGAGTTTTAAAAAAAAAAAATTATAGAGCCCCTAGAAAGGAACACAACTCTTCTTCTGATACCTTGATTTTAGCCCAGTGAGACCCATGCCAGACTTCTGACCTGTAGAACTATAGGATAATACATCTGTTTTCAGTCATTATGTTTATATAAATTTGTTGGGCCGCAATAGAAAACTAATGTAGCACTGGGCTAAATGCTTGGGAGAGAACAATAGATACTCTTAATTACTGTCTCTTTTTTATGGCATTTTTAAAGACCATTGAATAATCTGGCCTGCAAAACACATTTATGGAACAAGTAATACTAATACAGTATAATAAAACTTATAGTAGATGTATATAAGTTTTATACTTCAAGAAATAGTGATGGAATTAAGGAAGGTGTCAAATCTATTCGGAGTGGGATCAGGGAACATTTCAGAGAACAAACCATTTTAAGATGGGTCTTCAAGTAATAAATACTAGTTTCCCAATTGTATAGATGGGGGATACGATTTAGTACAATGTTAAGCTAAGAAGGAGTGCAACTGGAGATGCATGAGTGATCGATGAATGAGTGACATGAGGACTTGTTTGTCACACAAAATATATTTGGATGTATAATGTGGAATAATTTGCATCTAGAAAGTTTGCTCCAGCTGCAATATGTGGAGAATGGAAGAGGGGCAACAGTGTATACAGAGGCTGCTACCATAGGCTAAGTAAGAAAGGATGAGGTCTCTGTTTCATAATAGCCACCATTTATTGGAACTTGGCTATGTGTCAGCAACTGTAACAACACTTTACATATATAATTCCATTTAGTCTCTATTAGTTAACTCTGCAAAGCGGATATCGTTTCTATCTCACAGATTAAGAAACCAAAGTTTAGACAGATGTGACCTTAAAAAAGAAATACCACCACAAAAAGCTAATAAAAGTAGGATTCAAACCCAGTTGTTAATCACATTAAAGCCTGTGCTTTAATTCACTCTACCACGGCAGGAATACAGAATCAATATAAGAAGATGGAAAGAGAGAGACTTAATAGGTAAAATTAGCTAAGCTTATTGTTGATTACACATAGGACAAGGAAAAGAGAGGAATTGGGGCCTACTGACAGTTTTTGGATTTGAGTTATAGGGGAAAGGAATTGCAGCTAAGATAGGAACCAAAGTAGAAGACATCTTCTGAGTCAGGAATAAACGTTAAGCTCTGGGTGAATTTAAGGTGTGTATTGGGTAGCCAGGTAGAGATGCCCAGAAGCCAGTCTGGAATTTGGAACTGGGACATGGACTGAACAGAAAGATTTGAAAACCATCTACCTGTAGGTAACTTTCATGGTCTGGAACGCTTCATGTAAAAATGTTGGAGAAATCTCCTGTTTTTAATGAATAGTGAAAGAATCTATCCTTATCTGTGCTCTGAAAGAAACTTTCATCTGAGACTCCCTGAGAAGATGGCTCAGCCTAACACCAACGCTGACTACCAGACTGGGGGTGCTGGCAAAATGGCAAACTGAGAGTGCCAAGGGCTTTGCCTGTGTCCTGCTTGGTGAGGTCAGAACCTTGTTCCCGTGGAAGACCTACTATGCTATACGGCTCTGCTGCATCAACAGCCAGTCTGAACGTAAATACTTTGCTTTAGACACTGTTTTTAATCTCTTAATGAGCATACTGACTTCCCACCCTACCCCCCAATTAGCTGCATATCAATCAGTCAATTAGCAGATTGACAGCTCAGCCAAGGAACAGTGAAGGCTGGTGTTGCAACTGATTGTTAAATTTGTCTTGAATTTGCTACTGGAAAATGAGAGAAGTTTAGGGCAAATACTGCTCCCTGTACTCCTGACTGAAATCTTTTAGACAAAATAATTGCTATCAAATATTCTGATATAGGAATTCTTGAAACTGCCTGGTTACTTTACTAGAGAGGGAAGCAGCCACTAACTGCAAAAGACTACCTCTGTTGTACCAGACGCACAAGAAGAGATTTTCACCATTGCAGAGCTATTTATACACAGCCAACTTCTGTCCTCAGTTCACATATACACACAACTCCCATTGATATCAATGGAAGCTGCGGACATGTGGCTGAGAACAGAATTTGGCCCACTGAGCTGCAAGGCTTGGCATTCTTTTGCTCACTATGACAACTTCAGAACTGGATCTCTTAGCACATGTGCATTTAGAAGAAGAGTTCTTGATTTATTTTCTTTTTTTTTCTCCCCTCTTTATCTTGGCCTTGAAAAACAAAACGGAAACTTGAGAAACTACTGGCAGCAATGGGTTTCTTGCATAGAATGAACTGTGTGGGGGACTTGGAGAAACAGAGACCACACAAGTTTTTGGATTCAAAAACTTGACAAAATAGTTTTATGTAAGCGTGCTGCCACTCGCAGGATGCTGACTAACAGCTTGGTTTCACAGTCATCCTTGAAATAAAAGCAAAAGATGCCATGAAACAACTTTTACACACGTAAAATTATCAAGTCCAATATTTAATTTGCAGATGACATATTCCAGAGAATATTTGAAACCTGTCATTAATATGTACTTTCATTCTTCTTATAGGAATTGCCCTTTCTCTAGTCCAAGTGATTTTAGTAGGGCTGTCAGGAAGACTCCTGCCTCCTTGTAAGTGTACATGTCAGGCTAGGCAATCAGTGTATCCAGTCCTCTTGGAAACAAAAAGCCTATTAACCAAGGAGAGACAACCAGCATATGATATTCCAAAGATTATATGGAACAGGGAAACAGGCTCTCCTCTGAGGTCAGGAGCTTAAAGGATACAAAGTCTTTTAGCTTTGAGGGGCCAGTTTTGTACCACTTGGAGAAAAACGGCAGGTAATGAAGCCAACAGGGAGGAAAGTAAAGAAGGAAGAGGAGAAAACATTTTTATAATATTTAAATCCCCGGATCTAGCCATGCCTTACTGAATTTTCCCACTATGAGCAAAAAAATTAATCCCTTTATTCTTAAACTGGTTGGAGCTGAATCTCTAATAACTTGTAACCTATAGGGATTTAACAAAAAACACTGCTCCTTCATTCACTCTAGAGATTTTCTCTGCCAAAATATATTTTCTTATTGTGTTCAAACACTCAGATTTCACCATCTTTGTATATACTAAAACTTTCCTAAATAAATAACCTCAGGAAAAAACATGTGATTTGCAATGACTGTGGATGCTCTGCCCACTAAGAAGATAAACAGGAAGATTATACTAGAGAATGCAGAGCACACAATGTCTCCATGTCTCCGCTCTGTTGGGAAACAGGAAGCCAGTGGAGGACGCTCTTTGTGGATGCACTTGGAGGAAGCACCTCATTATCTGGACTCTTGGCTGTTGCCCATTGTGGTGCCCTGATGGAGTCTGAGCCCAGCATGTAGCTCTGGTAATGGATCCAGTGACAGGTAGACTGTGCTACAAGGTGCATTCCACTTGACCAGCCATCATTACATCGGTTCTCCCCAAATTATTTGATTGACATTTTTAGAGAAAGTCAGGAACTGTTCATGATTGGTAGCCAGGAAGCCACTATTTTCAAATAGGTGAACACCAAGAATGAAGGTGCAAAGGAAGAGACTTAAAGAAATGGGAAGGATCTAGGGAAATGGGTCTTCTGCCATTGTGAAATTTGGATTTCACATTTTAGGATGTGTGGGCCTAATCCTAAAATTAGGAGAATGTGATTCAGCCTTGATACACATGAATTGGAAGAATAGCTTATATAAGCAGCCTTAGTTATGTCTATTTGGCATAGCAATGAATCTATGCAAAACCTTAATAGTTTATTGTGCAGTAGATTCCCATCAGTTACCCAGAAAATATATGTCTTATATGTCAATATATCATGCAGTAGATTCTCATTAATCATCCAGAAAATATGTCTTAGGAATAAGTTATCTACTGCCTGAGGAATTTAATTTAGTTGTTGAAGAAACTGTTTGCCTTCAGCATGGACTGATTTGTTGCATCATTATCAGTGAGTGTTGCCTCACATATAATAACTGATTTTCCAGACATTCACCTTATTACTCCTATTTATGTGCAGGCTACAATATCCATTAGACATAGAAGTCCCCCTTACCACACATGAAAACACATACACCCACCTACCCACTCATCTACCACGCCCTACCCATCACACACACATAAGAGGACTTCAAAAAGTTCGAGGACAAATGGAATTAAAAGATAAAAACTAAAAAGATGAACTTGTTTTTCAACATGTCATCAAGTTCAAGACACTTATTATAAGTTATGATACCAGCCATTTAGTCCGTCCCTAAAGAATTGAGGCTCCTAAGAATTTAACCATGTTGTCGCAGTCTTTTTTACATTATTAAGTGAGGAAAGATAGGTACTCTTTACAGACTTTTTTTTTTAACATTAAGAAACAAAAAGAAGTCAGAATGAGCCAAGTCAGGACTGTAAGTTGGATATCTAATGAATTCCCATCAATATTCTCACAATATTGCCCTCGTTTGATGAGAAGCATGAGCAGAAGCATTGTTGTGGTGGAGAAGCATTGTCATGATGAAGCTTTCCTGGGCATTTTTCCTCAAAGGCTTTGGTTAACTCTCAGAACACTCATAATAGGCAGATGCTATTGTTCTTTGGCCATCCGGTATGTCAACAAGCAAAAAGGTCTAAGCATTCCAAAAAACTGTTGCCATGACCATTGCCTTTGACTAGTCCACTTTTGCTTTGATTGTACCATTTCCACCTCTTGGAGCCATTACTTTGATTCTGCTTTGTTTTCAGGATCATACTAGTAAAGCCATGTTTCACCTCCAGTTACAGTTCTTCAAATGAATGCTTCAGAGTCTTCATACCACTCGTTTCCATAAAAGCTCTGCTCTTGTCTGCAGCTGATCTGGGCACATTGGTTTTGGCACCCATCAAGTGAAAACTTTGCTCATTTTTTTTTCAATCAGAGCTGTGTAAGCTGAACAAACTAAGATGTCTATGGTGTTGGCCATTGTTTGTGCCATTAACTGCTGGTCCTCCTCAAACAGGGCAATGAATTTAAAAAATAAAACAAAACAAACAAGTAGGGCACTAACAAGATTACATTTTTCCACACGAATTGATGTAGATGGTCTGCCACTGTGGGCTGCATCTTCAACATTGTTTCATTCCTTCTTTTTTTTTTTTTTGTCCCCCAGACTGGAGTGCAGTGGCGCGATCTCGGCTCACTGCAAGCTCCGCCTCCCGGGTTCACGCCATTCTCCTGCCTCAGCCTCCCGAGTAGCTGGGACTACAGGTGTCCACAACCTCGTCTGGCTAATTTTTTTTTTTTTTTTTTTTTTTTAGTAGAGACAGGGTTTCATCGTGTTAGCCAGGATGGTCTCCATGTCCTAAACTCGTGATCCGCCCGCCTCAGCCTCCCAAAGTGCTGGAATTACAGGCGTGAAACACCGCGCCTAGCCTGTTTCATTCCTTCTTAAAATGAGACATCCATTTGTAAACTGATTTCTTTGTGGCATTGTCCCCACAAACTTCTTATAAAACATCAATGATTTCACCATTCTTCCACTCAAGCTTCACCATAAATGTGATGTTTGTTCTTGCCTTAATTTTAACAGAATTAATGTTGTTTTCACAGGGTGTCTTTTCGAACGGATGCCTTGTCTTTCTTCCAGCTTCAAACTAGATTGTATTTATACACATTATAACAAGTTAGTAAGAGTTTATTTTGTTGCAAAAATTTTTTGAAATCCATCTATAGTTTTTTCGTAAATGCATTTTCCATGAACTTTTCAAAGACCTCTTTTCCATCATAGATTTTAAAAATGTTAAGATTTAACTAGCTTCACTCATCTAAGAGAATCACTAAGCATTTATTTGACTGCTTATTTTTCTTCTACTTCACGGTGTGCATTTGTTTCTTACTGCATATAATAAAAGGAACCATATAAAAAAAGTTTTTTATATGGTGTAATAAGCACCTTATATACATTGTCTTTCTGGATACTCACAACAGCCTTGTGAGACAAAGACAACCCCATTTTACAAATGGCAAAAACAAGGCTTAGGGATATGAAATAACCAAGCAAATGAGTTTGATTCCGAAGCTCATTCTAATAACCACTAAGTAAAGGTCAGTGCATTGTTGTTTATTTTTACCAAATTTTATAAAAGGTCTCTAAAGACCCAAATCCTCTGTGCGTTTAGTTACAATCACCCTTCTACATTTCCCACCAATACATTTTCCCCTGGTCTATACTTACCTTCTTTGTTCTATTATTTTTGAAATTTTGAGTAGTAAAGGAATTTGGGAGAGGGAGAATGAAGAGAGAGAGAAAGGAAGACAGAATCACACCGATTAAAATGAATTTACAAAGTAAGACAACTATGGCTCACATTGGCGGCATTTCCGTATGTCTTCGCAATGCTCTTACCTGAGATGGGCCTTTTAAAGGTTGGGTTGAACATCTGTTCCTCAGTTATTGCTCCTTCACTCCCCAAAATCTTCCCCTACAAAGGACTGAAAATAATCATCAGAAATGACCTTTCCTTCCTTAGTCCCAGGTTTGTTGGGGATTTCATGTAATAAACTAGAGTATGGGCGCCTTCTTCCACTGATTGCCATGTTCATTTCATGGCCTTAGTCAAGTGCCTTGGCTGCGAATTTTCCCTCTCGGCACTGAAAACCCAGTTTTGCTGGGCAATTTTAGTTCCCAATATGAAGAAAACCCTTCCAGCATGTAAATGTAATGCTTGGTGAGGCCTTTCCTGAAAAGCAGTGTTGCCTTCCCATACAAGATGAGACATGTGGAGATTAACTTTAATGTCTAATCTGTTGCAAAGGTGAAACTAAATTCTATTTCTATCTTTCTCCTCATCTGAAATGAAAAGGAAATGCTTGAAATTTTGCTCCCCAAAATAGAGCACTTTGATTAAACAATTTTTATGTGATATTCCTATGTCCTCATTAAGTTTCCAGACAGTTTTAATGTTTATTGAACTAAATTGATAGGGTTAAACCTCTTTGTAAGTATAAACTAAAGTTTTTATGCCTATTTCTATTATTGTATAAAAGAAAAATAACAAAAAAGTATCTATTCGTTTGAGGAGGTAGCTGGTATTTGCTAGCAAAGGAGAACAGCCGTATAATTAACTGTGTCAAAATGTTTTCTTTGTTCACAGTTAATCTAACTGCAGCTGCTAGGAGGCAGAATGCATAAATATGACTGTGTACTTTTAATTACAGAAAATGACAGGCGTAAGTTGTGACTGGAGCGTTGCCTGAGATTGTTATGGGCAAAAATGTTGCTCAGAGACTCATTGAATTAATAAGTAGCCCTTTGTTTTTGGTGTCCAAATCGTATAGATGTTACTAGCAACTAAAATAAAATTAAAGTTCAGAATTTTAATCAGCCAAAGAAAATGTAAATATAATCTTGTAACATATTTAGAGAAATCACGGCACATAATAACCATTTGATACTGAACATTATATACAATAATACTTTATACATGTGATTTTGTCTTGGAGCAAGAAATGCTCTACATAAGTGAATTTTCTAGAGGTACCTTTAAGAATTAAATTCTTTCTCCCAAGTTTCCTCTCCATTCTATGCAAATAAGTCACTCTCAATTCTAATTTTTTTCCCTAGGTGCTCTAATAATAATGAAGACAAAATATCTCATATTTGTTGATTTTTCTGTTTTGATAATACATA
The DNA here is from genome assembly GCF_037993035.2 of Macaca fascicularis. Lineage (NCBI taxonomy): Eukaryota > Metazoa > Chordata > Mammalia > Primates > Cercopithecidae > Macaca > Macaca fascicularis. Next base: position 18,153,255 of record NC_088385.1, read on the forward strand.
GTAATGCCTGTAAATGGAGGGGTGGGTAGCTCTGGGCCCTGGAGTTCATTCTCCTCTAAGTGTTGATACTTATGAGATGGTATGAAAGAGAAATGAAGCAGCATTTCATTATTTGGGACATTGTTCTCTTCCTCTTTCCCTTTGCTCTTCTACCTTTATTGGCTGAATAGTATAGCAAAATGTTCACTGGGCTTTACATCAAACATATTTTATATTCATTGTAACTCTGAGCAAAGAACATCTCTGAAAATCAGTTCATTTCTTTATATGGATGAAACAGGATAATCAATGTTTAAATTTTAAATATAACGATTGCTCAGAAATGCTATTCCTTTTCTTTTTTGTTTTTCTCCTCTATAATTATTTTTTAATCACCTTTTTATTATACATCTTTTCTCCTTTCTGTGCTGTGGTAGACAGGTAGGGGGTGTGGTGGTATTGGCTAGGGAGGCTTAAGGGGTCACGGTCAATGCTGTAGATAATTGCTGTTTTCAGCTGTCTTGTTGCCTTCATTCTATTGTTTATCCCTGCACGTAGCCACTGTGGGGGTGGCTGTCACCTTGGTGACAGCAGTTTTGTGCTGTGCATGTGGTGTGAACACTGGCTTAAAGCAGAGTATAAGCAGGTCCTGCTGCCTCAAGTAATTCGGTGTAAGCAGACAGACTCTTGCCTTTGTTCTCTTAGCAGCTCTGCTGCTGAAATACACTAATAATAGAACATGTTAGTTGAAATTATGCCTCTCCATCTCTAATTACGGCATGCCAAACTATTCTGACTGCTACTGTCATTTCCCAGCAACTGATGGCTGCAGGTGATTGTTTCCGATTGTGCTCAAGGGACTTCTTCCACTCATTCTCCCTTTGCCCCACTACGTCATGTGTTCAATAACTTGACTGATTAATTTCAGTATGCTGAATGGTTTGAATGAAATAGAAATGAACATTAAGAAAATATTTTAAAATCAGTAGATGCTCATCGTGGGTTTTCTCTGTGTGAAGGGAAGTGGAACAGTCATAGACATTGTTTAGTTAAGATGATCTATGCATTCTTGAACCCAATTTTCCTGATTTTGGCAAAGACAACTATTCAATTCCATCCCTACTCCTAACTAACTCCCCCACGTCTCCATGCATTTCAGACAGACCTTCAGCCATGACCTGATATTCTTCCTGCTGCAGACAGCCAGCTCTGTTCGGTCAGGCTTTGGATCCTGGAGACTCTCTAATCTAGTTTCTAAGTTTTACAGATGAAGAAATTCTGTGTTACATGAACTGTCTAAGATCTCACAACAGTTTAAGCAAAGTTAGAAGACAAACCCAGCATTCCCAACGGTTGATATCGTATGCTCTGTGCCTCATTTCATTGTATCATTTACCTGTTATTTAATCTAACAGATGTTGCTGAACAGAAGTCGTTAGTGGCAGGTACAAATCCCAGGCCAACATCGAAAGTTTGTCACTGTCAGAACTTCTGTTCAGTTTTAGTTACATCTGCTAAGGATTCTAAGCACAGTGTACATGAACCTTCCAAAAGATCCTTAGCATTTTTACATCACTTTTGTTTCCTCCTGCTTTTTACATTTTATTGAATGAGGTCAAAATGATCAAGGCAGGTACAGTTTACATAATTGTGCACTCAAACTTGAATTTTACATGCATCCAGAATTGGGTCTAATTCTGTAAAATAAAACCTCAGTTGGAACTGGGCTATGCTGAAAAGCAAGTTTGATATAAATGACACTCAAGATCACCATGTATTTTCCAGATGATCAGACCTGCTGTTTCTAAAAGAGTACATCACTTTGTAGACCACTAAATGCAAATTGTATTTTAAACTATAGATTTAGGGGAGGAGGGGTAATTAAGAGTTACAATAATATTGATTCTTACCCATGTATGAGTACAGATATTTCCATTTATTCAGGCATTCTTTTATATCTTTCATTATTGTTTTGCTCATTTTTAATGCCCTTATTAGATTCATTCTCAGATATTATAAAGGTTTGCTCACTCTTGTGAATTGATCTACTTTTCTTTTTCTTTCTATTTTCTTTTTCTTTCTTTCTTTCTTTTTTTTTTTTTTTTTTTTTTTTTTTTTTTGAGATGGAGTCTCACTCTGTCGGCCAGGCTGGGGTGCAGTGGCATGATCTCCTGAGATCGAGTGATTCTCCTGCCTTGGCCTCCTGAGTAGCTGGGACTACAGGCACCCTCCAACATGCCCAGCTACTTTTATTTATTTATTTATTTATTTTGTATTTTTAGTGGAGACGGAGTTTCACCATATTGGCCAGGCTGGTCTGGTCTTGAACCAACTCTTGTGTGTGGATCAAGTGATCCGCCTGCCTGGGCCTCTCAAAGTGCTGAAATTACAGGCATGAGCCACCGCACTGGGCCATTGGATCTACTTTTCTGTCATGGTTTTCAAGTTTGTTTTGGCTGACTTACTAAAGAAAATTTGATTTTTTGATACTGATTCTTTGTTCAGCATCTTTCTAGGACTTTCTTCTCAGTTCATGTGGTTTGTCTTTTTCTATCTTTCTAATCTTATCTTGAACAGTCTCCTTGGCTTTGTTCCAACGACAGGGACCTTCAAATACTTCCTAAATTCCCCAAGCGTTTTCCTCACCCAGAGCCTTTGCTGTTCCTATGTCTGAAATGTTCTTCAGCCCAAGCGGTTAGCTCCATTTTCTTTATCTTTCAAGCCTCCACTTAAAAATCAACTTATTGCAGAGATTATTCCTAATTTTACCATCAAATGTGGGCCCTTCCCTCTATTGTGCTTTCTCAAAATCCCCAGCATCACGTTTTTACCCTTCTTAAAATGTATCAAATGCTGGAATTGTTTTAGTTACATGCATTTTTACATTAAAATATGCGTTTCATCAGGAAAGGAGCTTGTCGGTGTGGCTTACTATTATCTTCTTAGCACCTAAAGCTGTGTCTGACAAATTGTAGGTGATCAGAAAATATAAGAATACAAGAAGAGTGACCTGAGACTAATGATTTAACATCTCTAATTATAAGTAGAAAATACTTTTTCAGAGCATATAGTGATACACTCTGTCTCCTTTGTAAAAGAATAAAAATAAGATATAATCGTAATGAATATCCATGACAATGAAACATTGTGAAATTTTCTGGTACAAGTCCTGTTCCCAAGTGCCATGCAGGAACAACAACAAAAAGTCAAGAATAATGCATAGGGACTCAGACCCCTAGTACTGTATGAGCCACCTGAATTTAAACAGTTTGTGATTGATTTAGTAGCTCTCTTTCTCTCTCTCTCTCTATATATGTATGTGTGTATATATATACACACACACGTGTATATATATATACACACACACATTGTGTGTGTGTGTTTTAACATATAAACATATAGGTATATGTTTAAACATACAAATACAAGAGAAAATTTGTATATGTTGAAACATAAACCAATATAAGAGAAATTATGGTAAATATTTAATAAATAGTTCAAGAATCACTTGCTGCAGAAATTCAGAACATGGGCTGGGTGTGGTGGCCCACACCTGTAATCCCAGCACTTTGGGAGGCCAAGGCGGGCAGATTACAAGGTCAGGAGATCAAGACCAGCTTGGCCAACATGGTGAAAACCCATCTCTACTGAAAATACAACAAAAATTAACCTGGCGTAGTGGTGCATGCCTATAATCCCGACTACTCAGGAGGCTGAGGCAGGAGAATTGCTTGAACCTGGGAAGCAAAGGTTGCAGTGAGCCAAGATTGCACTACTGCACTCCAGCCTGGCGACAGAGCGAGACTCAGTCTCAAAAAAAAAAAGCAATTCAGAACATGTATCCAACACCCAGTGTATCAATAGAAGAATAGGGCTTATTTGACCAAGGGTCATTAACAGTGTTCTCTTAATGAACCTTGAATTGGCCCCAGAAAACAATATTCTGATCTGTCAAAGAAATGTTACCAAGTGCTTACTACATTCAGCAGTGTATTTAGTTTGTTGAAGAGCAGAATGACTAAATGAATGAATGAATTTTAAAATTGAGTTAGTTATGTGGATGTTTGGCAAATGTACAAAAAGAATCAGCAAAATTTTATTACTATGCAAATGTTATGCTGCATTTTAATTTCTATTTAGCCTCTAATATGCAACATTAAATCAAACTATTGTGTACAAGAACCTTAAAGTTCATTTAATGTGATTTTAATTCATGTTATAAATTAAATGATTTACAATGTAAATGGAGAAATGTCTTATATCTTAGTTTAGACTCATCGGCTTTCCAGGCTAATTTTGTGCACGGTAATACTAACTGTAGACAGACAGTGTACGTGAACTACAGTGTCCAATCATAGATCAAACCTACAATAAACTTCTGTGTGGAGAAGAATACATTGCCCTTCTTCTCTCCATTTTCATATCAAGCTCCTCTGGTACTGCATTGCTGGTTGGCACAAACTCTCCCATAAACAGCATTTAAGGGGATGCTGCTATTGATGAAGCACACACTGCTATTGCATCCCATTCTTCAAGCTTCTGATGCATCACTGAAAGTCATTCAGGACTCTGGATTCACCAGGAACTATAAAAGCCACCAGCAACCACTGAGAAGGCAATGCAATTGAAGTGTAACCCTGGTTGGAAAGTAAATAGGGAATTGGGTGTTGAGTCCCTGTGTATTATTCTTGGCCATATACATCAGAGCTAACATGTCAGGTTTTGTCCGAAAGTGTTGTATTTGCTTTTATTTTCACAAGTTCAATATAATTCCATTATTACAAGTTCATCTATTTCTTAATGTTTTAAATACATTTTATCTAAGTATTGTTTTGTATTAGATTTACTCTGAATATGTTGGGCCTTTATAGAGAAACAGTAAATAGGAAATATGATGTAATATTTACAGAAAATATTCTCCAGTTAATGTATCTTATTATTATATGCTCTTCCTTATGTGGTAGAGTTTATAAAGTTATTGAGTTCATTAGAAAGTGAATTAAGAACATGAAATAGGTCCAGTAAAATATGAACCCATACATCAAAAAAAAATCTCATCTCCAAGTGGCTTGAAGTTTAGTATAAATCCAGTATCGCTCCAAAACAAAGAAAAGAAAAGGATATTATAGTATGCATATTCAAATATATTAATAAAATTGTGTGAAACCTTTTTTAAAGAAATGTAAATCTGAGTTAAGTGTTCTGGCTGTTACAGACTAATAGATACACAACTTTCTAATTTCAAATTTGAAAAGCTAAACTTGTGCACCAAAATATTTTCAGCTAAAATATTTTTAAACATTATGTTTTTTCTATTATTACTTGAGCTTTTTAAACTTAGTAATTTAAACTAATCTTGGAACACTTGCAAAGTGTGGTGGAAATGAAGAAGAAATAAGCTGTAAATTCAATATGGCTGAAGTTTAATTTCTGTGCCGTCCTTGAGTATGTCTAGGGAGGAAAATTGGCACTCTCTTAACAAAACAAACCAGAGCTTAGTTTCTACATAGAACAAGGTTTGAAATGAATATGGAATGAAAGTAAATATTTAGAAGATTAATTCCTTGAGCTTCCTCAATACCTTAGTTTTGCAAGACTTTGAAACCATCTTCTCCAGGGACAAAAGAAAGTAATTACCTCTCCTCCACATGATGTTTAATCATGCTCTATTTTTCGAAGAACAGCTGTGCAACACTGGCTGGGCTACAAATTAAACACACCTCCTTCAACTTGCTTAGATTTAAAAGATAATGAATATGTTGGGTGACAGAATCTGAATTCAAAAAGACTTTAATAGACCAGAGCTATAAGCTGAAAACAAGATCAAAGTAATCAAGGATAAATGTAAGGTCCTATACTTGAGTCCAAGAAACCAAGTGAGTAAATACAGGGTGGGGAAGATATGACTTAATGGCAACAGAATGAATTAAGCACCACAGAATTTAGAAGCTATATTTTATAAGAAGCTAAATATGAGTTCATGGTTTCATTTGATTAAAAAAAATTGAATGCGGCACATGGTACATAAGTAAAAGCATTCATCTTTGAAGACCTAACCTAGTTTGATACAACATAACATAAATTTGAGGGACTTACAGCTCTTTGCAAACAAATGCTATCACTGTTGTTTTAATATTTGTTCGAGCAGAGATCAAAGGATCTATGCTGACACAATCTTCCTTTTACTAGTTGTACTAAAACTCCGACAGTTTCTGTTATGATAGAATTTGTAAATGCTTAGAATGGCATCAGAATATTACGTATATTAAAAATTAGCATATATACCACACATGAATGAATGAAACAAGGTGTAGCCTAATGAAATTATGTTGTAGAACTATTCATTTAACTTATGTCACATTTGTTAAATCTAGATTACTTTCATGGTTCTGGCAAAGACTAACAAGTGACCACTGTGTCATAGAGAAAGAAAATAGAACCTATGTAAAAATCACAGAGGGTCTAGAAATACGATGTCTAAAATATTTTGAGGCTTCAGTCTAGGAATATGATATATGAGACATTTTGAGGCTTCAGTTCAAAGCATAAAGAGTGAAACATGATACATTTACCAGAAAATTAACTAAACTTCTAAACATAAGTAAAAGAGAGAAGTTATTATTATCTTTGTGAATATTCATTATTACAGAATTGGTAAATTTCCCAGGTAGAAGAAGAGTTTTCTCGGCTTCTCTCTCTACAAATAAATCACTGTAGTAAAAACTCTCACGGGACTGTCGGGTGGGTTTTCTAGAAATATTTACCACAATTGATTTTTGTGGGTTCCTAAATGCTGTAATCCAAAACCTCATTTATCAACTTTCTGTCTGCTTTATTGTAATTGCAGAGTTTTCTATTACTATATCATGACAGGTCAGAGCAGTGCTGTGACAAGGAGCCTCTGTATTAGGAAAGATACACATTCCACACACCAGCTCAGCAATCCAGATTGTTGACTGTAATTAAACTCACAGGGGAGCTAAACTTGTTTGACAAGAAAGGGGGTGGGATGATTTGTAGGATTTAATAAGTCATAGCAACAATGACACATGCCTGCCCCAAAATTTTCTCTGAATTTTTGCAGGGCCTGTACGCATTTAGAAAAGATCAAATAATTTTGTTCTGCAAGAAAGTAGTACATATTTATAAAGCACTGAATCCTGGAATCACTGGTCCCATGAATTGAACAACGAAGCATGTTTCTTGAAGAAATTCATATACCAAATTTTGTTATTCCAATATCCATTCATTGCAGTCAGACTTCTGGCCTGGATTCAGAAACAATGCCATTTTTAATGGATTGATTGCTAAATCTCTTGCTTTCTGTAGTTTAACTCATTTTTTTTTTATCATTTCTTCTTCTGATTTTGACTCATTTTTCTTTCCACAATTATGCTTTGTCCTCCTTCTGCATCACTTCTCCAGCTTTGACCATTTTCTTCTAATTTTTGCCAAGAATTCAGAATCTAGTTTTGATGACATTGATTTTGCTATGCTGGACATATCCCCCGACCATTCAATGGAGGTCCTTAGGAACCCTACATTCTGGGTGTCCTGATCTCTTCCCACTTCTTCCACCTATCTTGCTGCCTCTTTCTCCCATATTTGGCCAGTCCACATGATCGTCCAATGTATGTAAGTGAGACTCAAACAAAAGCATAGAAAACTTTCTTTTCAAAAAGTAAAAACCATTCACTCTTTTGAATATTACAGTTTGAAATGTGTTTAGGTCCTTTGGGGGAATGGCTATATATGTATATATATGTATGTATGTATCTCCACAGTGGTAGCAAACAAAATCAATAAAGTGTATTTTTGATGACTCCCTTTTATTACAGGATAAGACCAATAAACATTAGAATCATTTAAACCTACAGCACAGAGATTGAAATACTTGTTTTATGTAGGTCCAGTCTCTATTCTCTGAATTTTTCATCAGCTATAGAAACTTTACTGGATACTGGATACAGTTGAAAAAAAAAAAAAGAGGGAAGAAGATTTCAGAACAATGTGGGCAAAATTTCAGATGCAGCAAAATAGAATCTAGAGAAGAATAAATAAAGCAAATTAGCTAGTAGAGTCATAGACTTTAGCTAAGGCTAAAGTGGGACCACAGTGAGGGTAATATCTATTTTTTCAGACTCCTAAATTAGTATCTTCAGCCTGAGCCTCCCATGGAACTCCAGATTCACATACACAACTGTATACTTATGTTCTCTGCTTAAATGTATAATAGATGTCTCAAACGTAACAGACCTGAAACTGGGCTTCTCAAATTCTCTCGCCAAACCTGTTCTCCTGTAGTTTTCCCCATCTCAGTTAGTAACAACTCCACCCTCCCAGTTGGTCAGGTCAAAAAGTGTGAATCATCTTTGACATCTCTCTTCACACCCCACAATGCCCACCCCAAATGAAATGAAGTGGACAGAATGCTCCATGGACCTGACGGGCTGCTGTTGGGGTAACCACCATGCTCATAACCTTAATCCTGCACCGAGCCTGACCTGGAGTGAAGTCCACTCTGCCCTGGACAGTAGTGCCTTCTCTTCATGCCTTTCTGGGTCTCAAGATAACTAAAGAGGCCATAAAGACTGCTTACTTTACTCATTTAATCAATTCATGGATCAATCATCTAAACATTTCTCAATAAAACCGTTTAGTAGCTTCACTTTCCATTCAGAGGAAAAGTCATTACAATAAGCTGCAAAACTCGCCAGGGTCTGGACTCCTCCGTGTTCTCCTACTTGACACCTGGTTCACTCCATTCCTGCCAAACCTTTAGCTGTTCCCCCAATGTGCCAGGCTTGCTCTGGCCCATGGCTTTGCCTTGGCTCTTCCCTCTATCTGGTACTCCCACCCTCACCACCACCACACCATGCCCGGTATTATTTCCTTACCATATTCGGTGACTGACGCAAATTCAATCTTTGGGAGCCTTGTCTAGCCACTTTATATAAAGGTGTAATTAAACCATCTCCATATCACCTGCAGCACCTTCTAGCACCATTCCTTTATTTATTTTCCTTGTTAGCACTTTTGCCACTGAATCACTGCATGATTGATTGATTGATTGATTTTTATTGATTGTCTTCCTTTCTACAATGTAGGCAAGGGTTTTTTCTGTTCCCAGGATAGCTACATCCACAGCAGTCAGAACACGCACAGTCCCGAGTAAAACTCAAAAAACAGAGTTGAATGAATGTGGCATTTGAAAGGAATGAATACATGTTAAGAATGTAGATAAATATGAAGTTTATTCATAAGCCCTGGATTTATGCTCTGGATAATTTTCTCCAAAGTGTTTATTCTCTGCCCATCTTATTTGTTTCTTTTAAAATATATCTCCTGAATTGTTATATTAGATTGCACATTGAGAATGTTATATCACGTAATTCCTGTTGACTGCTGAACCTTTAATTGTTGGAAGTGCTTAAGTGGACCTGTTATATTTTTAAGATGACATAGAGGGTTGTCTCTTAGTTGAAAATAAAGGATGTTTGCTCCAGGGGCTGGAAAGCATACAGAGGTAACAACCTCTCATTCTATGAGCAACTCCCCTGGGGGCTGTGAAATCTTAGGGCGGAGAATCACTGAGGTGGCAAATCCTCCTCTCACTAAGGAAGCCTGTTAGATGGATGGCGCTTAGCTTGCCGATGTGCTGCTTCATTAATCCTCTAACCACTGTGAGTGTGTGAGGGAGACTGCTGAATGTTTTGAAAGGAGTTTTAATTGGGCCTTCAGTCAATACAGTTTTCTAAAACTAAAATTAAAAAAACTTTCCCCAGTGGATAGGGTCAGTGACACATATCTGGAACAAGAAGGAATGATTTCCTTGAGTTGGTGTGTTTTAGGGGAACAAATCCTATGATTAAAAGCAATTCTCAGCTTAAAAGATGAGGCAGGAAAGGAAAGCAGCCAGTTTTTTTCTCTCGACCTTAGGGTCTTCAACCAGTTTTTCATTCACCTGCTCTTGCAGATGTATCAACAATCAGAGGTACAGAGCTCAGTCTGAACCTAGCAGGTAAGATGCGAAACCCTCTCAGTCATATCCTCATGGTTTATTTAAGCTAAACAATCCATTCAATTTTACCTTCTTTGTAAGCCTGCCTACATTCAAAATAAATGATGGACCATTAAATAAAATATGCAATTGGCATTACTAGATTCTCAATGTGATACCTAACATAAACTATAAGCTTTGTCATTGCATTAACTCGTATCTCTTTCCTCATATCCCCAAGCTTTTTATGAAACTAAAAATGATTTTCAGCCTCTAAAGTCTCCCTTCATATATATTGATTATATATCTTAGAATACGGAAAATTCTTACAAATGAAAACTGAGGCATATCAATCAACAACAAAAAACATATTTCCGGCTGGACATGGTGGCCCATGCCTATAATCCCAACACTTTGAGAGGCCAAGGCGGTTGGATCACCTAAGGTCAGGAGTTCAAGACCAGCCTGACCAACCGGGTGAAACCACGTCTCTACTAAAAATACAAAACTTAGCCGGGTGTGGTGGCGGGCACCTGTAGTCCCAGCTACTCAGGAGGCTGAGACAGGAGAATTGCTTGAACCTGGGAAGTGGAGCCGAGATCGCCCCACTCCACTCCAGCCTGGGTGACAGAGCAAGACTCCGCCTCAAAAAAAATTTTTTTTAATGTATTTCCTCCTCAAGGAAGTATATGTTATCTCAATTATATGACACATATTTTAACAGAAGATTTTTGAGTAAATTTCTTGCAGACAGTCTTTGTATGAATTCTAGATATTCACAGAAACTAGTATGAGCCTTTAGAATATTTTAAAGAAAAAATTATAATGCTTTCCTCCCTGTTGCTCTACATTCTTAAAATCCCAGCCTCTTTTATGTCTAAATTCATCAGTGAAATATACAAAAAAAGGTAGTAAATACAGCTCTTAATACCAACTTAACATCTGTCATAACTAATTCAGTGAAAACAAATCTGTAACCCCCAAATAAATTCCAAAGTGATTAAAGTCATAATTGCAAATTAGAACTGTAAAATAATTAAAAGGAACTACGTGTGAATATTAATTTAATTATAGCATATAGAAAACTTCTCAAAGCATGAGTCTAAAGGCATAGAATTTTAATCTCCTGTATGTCAAATTTCATTATAAATATGTAGGAAGGCCGAAACAATTCAGGCAAGAGGACAATGGCAAGATATGCATGAGAGGTGTCATATTTTTTGTGTTGTTAATATTCTTAATCCTTAAAGCATTTTTGCAAATCAATATAGAAGAGGAATATTTCAATTAAAAAAACACAAAAAATTTGTTAAAAGTCAAAAGCCATGAAAATATGCGTATATTTAATCTAATAAATCCACTTAGGAATCTAACCTGAAGAAATAATCAAAGATAATACAAAGCTTTTGTTAGAAACAAATGCAATTTTACCTATGAAAAATGTTCATTGAAACACTACTTAGAATATCAAAGAACTAAAACAGCTTGAATTTCCAACAATCAGAGATTGTAAGTTGTGGCATATTCATACTCTGCAAACCAGAACAGTAATGCTGCATAAAATATCCAACAACATGGATAATGTACGTAATGTATTGCTAAACAAAAAAAAATGGATTGCATAATGCTATAATGCAAGTTATAATCTGGATCTTCAGCAAACTATTCACGTCAGCTTTTTCTAGTTTGTGAGATAATGATTTTCCAAATTTTCCACAATAAGTAAGTATTGTATTTGCAATTAGAAAAGATGATATATTGTAAAAGTTGTAGTACTTTATAACCAGCAAATATTCTTCTAATGTTAAATAAAGAACATAACTTCAAGCTCACTTTTTTTTTTTTTTTTTTAAGACCGAGTCTCACTCTGTTGCCCAGGCTAGAGTGCAGTGGTGCAATCTCGGCTCATTGCAACCTCCACCTCCTGGGTTCAAGAAATTCTCTGCCTAGCCTTCTGAGTAGCTGAGATTACAGGCACCCACCACCATGTCTGCCTAATATTTTGTATTTTTAGTAGCAACAGGGTTTCACCATCTTGGCCAGGTTGGTCTTGAACTCCTGATCTCAGGTAATCCACCCGCCGCTGTCTCCCAAAATGCTGGGATTACAGGCGTGAGCCACCGTGCCTGGCAAGCTCACCTTGTTATTTTAAGCACTGATTACAATAAAATGATCAGCCCTACGCATTCACTAAGTCTGACATAATATTGTATATGTGTGTGTGTGTTTGTGATTTTATTACGTATATGTACAATCTTTTTTATTTCTTATTAATATAATTAGGCTTTGTTCCCCACTCAAATCTCATCTTAAACTGTAATCCCCATATCCCATGTGTTACGAGAGAGACCAGGTGGAGGTAATTTAATCATGGGGATGGTTTCCCCCATGCTGTTCTCCTGATAGTGAGTTCTCACGAGATCTGATGGTTTTACAAGGGGCTCTTTCTTCCACCTTCAGTCGGCACTTCTCCTCCTGGCCGCCTTGTGAAGAAGGTGCCTTCTTTCTGCTTCACCTTCTGCTGTGATTGTAAGTTTCCTGAGGCCTCTCCAGTCATGCTGAACTGTGAGTCACCTACACCTCTTTCTTTTATAAATTGCCCAGTCTCAGGCAGTTATTTCTAGCAGTATGAAACCAAACGAATACACTTATATTTTGCAAACTGAAATTGTCTTTGAAGGCAATTTTACTTTGCAAAATTCTTTAAATTGTGAACTCCTCTAAAAGAAAATTGTGTTCACTAAATGTGGGTCAAGAATTATTATATGTGCCAAGTGTCTGCGGCATTTTAGTGATTGTATATACCCCTAATGAATCATTTATATATCCTGAAAATATTTTCTGCCCTCTTAGCATGTAGTGGTACAGTTCAAAACTTGAGATATTTGATTACCATGAATCTTGGTGCCTGAGGAGAATAAGCTAGAAAGAGCTTTCCTCTTTACTGTCTATGGCAGGAACCACTTATATAGTATATCTCTCTAATTCCATAAATCCTTTCATCAAAAAGACCACTAAAGTCTATTATGAAGCTAATTAGAAGACTCATTTATTTTTAAAACCCTGCCCCTCTTGTTTACCCACAGCTACCATGTGGCAGCGAAAATGCAATTTGATAGTTTCTTGTTTCAGAAAGGAGTGAAAGAATAACCTCTCTAATTAAAACCACTATGATTTTGTGGGATTTTATTTTTCTTTAAGTGGGAGGACAGTGTAATTACACAGATTGGAATGCAGCCAAAACAGTAAAGTTAACTGCCTAAAAGTGAAATACCAGGCAAGACATTGCCTATATTAGTAAATTGTTGTGGATGGAGTGGAGGTACATGAGGATACACAGGACACTCTCTAGTGGCCTGTGAATTGAACCTACCACTAAAAATAAACTAAATAATTATTATTATGAAATGTGATAATCACACTCAGTCTTCCTCTATAGTAGACTGAGAATAAATAGACTGTCTTAGTCGGTGTCCATAATTTATATAGACAATGCTGCAGAGGATATTATTTTGTGCTGGATTCGGACTAAAACTAGTCTAGGCAAGTGGACCATCTATTTTTGTCAGTTGATTAATTGGAAGTTGGTTCTGAGTCAGTTAATGGCATGACTGTCACAAGGGCAAATTGGAGTATAAGTTTACAGGACAGGCAGCAATTAGTGTTTCCAGATGTTTTACGTGGAATCAAGTGAAAATACATGGAAAAATTAAAGTAGAAGTAATTACAGTACCAATGAGATGCTGTTACCATATTCAGATCCATAACTAAAATACTAGGTAAAGTGGTATAGGGGCTTTACAGAAACAAACATAAATACGAGATCATGAAGTTAAATGTAGGCTTTGCTGCTCTGTACCATTAATGCTAGCATGGTGACAGCAAATTGTCTCATGAGCAGCATACTATAGGACAGGAAAACAAAGCAATTTGGGTGCTGAGATTGGCATCACAACTGAAGGCCCTGAGAACAAATCTTCATCAGTTGTTTTACGTAGTTTCATACTGAAGGATTTTTTTAAGAAGCAGATCTTAGGTGTGGTGGAAATGGAGAGATTTCTTAAGTTTCCAAAAGTCTATTTGAATCTATTATTAATGTCACCAGTACTTTTTCATCTTTCCTCCCCACCCACTCTGCTGTTTCTGGAATGTAAGATATTATCAAGTTATTCTAGTTTTTTGTGGAGGGAAATGTTTAACTGGCAAAAGCTGAGGAAACAGGAAAGCTGAAGGAATATATTTTGAGTGGTGTTTATTCAAAATATAATTATTAAACACCTACTATGTGCAAATCATTTTACATAACATAGAAATTGAACACTCAATAAATATTGACTTCATCCTTCTTGTTTACTAGCAAGGATACATTTTCTCAGATACAAAGGTGGTAGAATATAGAAGAACAAAGATTATCAAAAAATGTAATACAAAATTCTAAGACAGGATTCATAATCTGTGTTCCAGAGGCTTGTTTGGGATTTGGGCCTATGACCCTATTTTAAAATGGGTCATTTTGTACTCACAAATGTATATTTTGGGGGGTATGGGTCTCTGTCTTGGAGGTAAGTTCATCGTATTTTTTCAAGACTCAGTCACCTCAAAAATTCAAGGACAATTAGTTGAAGAAAAGGAATAAGCATGCCTAATAAGTAGAGAACATGCTGATTAGTACAGACGTTTGCTAATAACGGCTTTGAAAATGTTTAAACACAATATATTTATTACCTAGTTTTAGAATGGTGCAGAAAAATTTCAAGGCAAGAGTAATATCCATAGGAAGCACATAACTTCTCTGAAAGGGAAACTGGGTCACTGAAATACTGGGAAGGAAGGAAGGTAAAAATAACAGTTAAGATTCAGTCAAGGGGCTTGAAACTTCTGAGACTTCAGAGTGAGGATTTCCATAAATCCACTTCATGAAAACACTGAAAAAAATTTCCTTCAGAACTGTGAAAATTAGTCAAATACATGTAACCATTTGAGGAGTGTTTTATTATTAAAAAACTGCTGAACTTGAGTAAGAACAAGAAAGTTTATGGCTTTTTAACTTGACCTAAACCCTTGCCCCTCTCCCCAGTTTTGAGTAGCCTTAAAAACCAACAGTCTTGGAGCACTGGAGGAAGCAGTGCAATTTTGGAACTCCTCAAATAGTAACATCCCCAGAGTATCACCACTTTTTAATCTGTCTTGAAGCTCTCTGGAAAAGCTGTATTCACAGGGCATTGTCATTATTTGACCTGATTCAGAAACCAAAAGCCCTATCTGCAGGGCATTGTTGAAAACAATTACCACAGCAATTGTTTAACATCACAGATGACACAATACCAGCTGGGGTGAACAAGAGCCTGAACAAAAACATAAAAGGAAGACCTGCCAATGAGATATCCATAGGGGTCTTTGTAAAACCCTGACATATTGTGAGGGATTTAGAAGCCACATGTATAAGTAGGGCTGTGTGCATGCTGAGGAAAGACTAAAGAGTGCCCCAGTCTCTCAACTCTGACTGATGTTGAGCCCCTGTACCAGGAGGAAGTGAAGGCAAAGGCAGAATTTAAAACTGTCTGAGCATTGCTGAAGTGCCCCAACACACACAAAGCGCCTTGGCAAAGGGTTGACTTACTGGTTCACGGTACTCTGAAAAATATCTAAGCAATCACTAGCTGACCACTTAGCTAATCAGAGACTTCAGTGGTTGCCCAGTAGAGTAAATACAGACTTTACAGAATTAGCCCTAGAAAATCTCCAAATAACAAACAGCAACAAGAAGAAAAATCAACAACAAACCCTGGGGAAAACATGTGACTTTCAGGTTTGCCACATTTTATGATTTGCAATGTCCAATTTTTAAGAGGAAAATTGTGGTGCATACACAGGGGAAAAAAATTTGTCAGTAGAAAATCTGCTCCCTGAGGGGACCCAGATTTTAGACTTACTAGACAAACTTTAATTAAGCTATTACAAATGTGTTTAAAGAACTAACAGGAATCCTTTTCAAAGAATTAAAAGACAGTATGATAATTCACTCAATAAAGATTATCAGTAAAGAAACAGAAATTAGGCCAGGTGCTACGACTCACGCCTGTAATCCCAGCACTTTGGGAGGCCAAGGTGGGTGGATCACGAGGTCAGGAGTTCGCGACCAGCCTGGCCAAGATGGTGAAACCCCATCTTTACTAAAAATACAAAAATTAGCCAGGCGCAGTGGCAGGTGCCTGTAATCCCAGCTACTCAGGAGGCTGAGGTAGGAGAATCACCTGAACCTAGGAGGCAGAGGTTGCAGTGAGCTGAGACCATGTCACTGCACTACAGCCTGGGCAACAGAGCAAGACTCTGTCCCCCACCAAAAAAAAAAAGAAACAAATTATTTTAAAATCACAAACAGATATTCTGGAGCTTTAAAGCATAATAACTAAAACAGCATATTTGAGTTGACTCAACAGTATATTTGAGTTGGCAAAAGAAAGATCAAAAGACAGAAAGATTAGTGAACTTTAAGACAGGTCAATTGAGATTACCCAGTCAGAAGAACAGAAAGAAAAATGTTTGAAGACAAATGAATAGAGTTTCAGAGACCTGTGGGACACCATCAAGCATATCAACATACACATTATGTGAGCTCCAGAAATAGAAAAGGGAGTGAATGGGGCAGAAAAAATATTTGAAGAAAATCATAACCATAAACTCCCCAAATTTGATGAAAAGCATGAGATAAAGTCAAGGAGACCCACACCTAGTCAGACTGTCAAAAGACAAAGGAAAAATGTTGTAATCAACAAGAGAAAAAAAAGACTCATCCTGTAAAAAATATTTAATGAGATTAATGGCTGATTTCTCATCGGAAATCAGGGAGGCCAAAAGACAGTGGAACTAACATTCAATATGTTGAAAGAACAATACTGTCAACCAATAATTCTATATTCAGCAAAACTATCTTTCAAAAATGAAGGAGAGATTGAGATATTTTCAGGTAAATAGAAACTGAGGGAATTTGTTACTAACGAATTTTCCCTACAAGACTTACTAAAGGGAGAATTTCAAACTGAAATGAAAATACACTAGCCAGTAACTCAAATTCACGTGATGAAATACAGAGCCTCCATAAAGATAACTATACAGAAGTCTTAATTCATTCAGTATGCTACAGTAAAAATACCACAAACTTGGTGGCCTAAACAACAAATACTTATTTCTCACAGTTCTGGAGTCTGGGAAATCCAAGATCAAGGTGCCAACAGGTTCAGCATCTGGCAGGGTCCCACTTACTAGTTTACAGACAGCTGTATTCTTCCTGTGTCCTTGCATGACAGAATGAGGTCAGAGAGTTATCTAGGGTTCTTTTAAATAAAGGCGTTAATACCATTAATGTGGGCTCCACTCTCATAACCTAATCACCTCCCAAAAGTCCCACACCCTAATTCTATCACATTGGGGGTTAGTACTTCAATATATAAATGTTAAGAGGACACAAACATTTAGTCCAGTGTAATAGGTAAATAGAAAAAGTTTAAATGTAATTTTATGTAACTCTTTTCTTCTTTCTTATGATTTAAAAGACAGTTGCAGCAATTGTTAAACTGTGTTGATGGGTTTATAATGTACAAAGATGTAATTTCTATGAAAATAATAATACAAAGAGATGGGGAGAGTAGAGCTATATTGGAGTAAAGTCTCAGTATATTATTAACTTAGTGTTAATATGAACTAGGTTATTTTAAATTAAGTTGTTAAGTATAATTCCAGAGCAACCACTAAGAAAATAACTAAAAAACTACAGTAAAAGAAACAACAAAATAATTAAAATAGTACACTAGAAAATATCTACTGAATACAAAAGAGAGCAGTTTTGGAAGCATATATAAACAAAGACATAAAAACTGTAAAGAAGAACTACTATAATAAATAAATCCCACATTAAACTCTCTAATAAAAAGGCGAATGATTTCAGAAAAGATTTTAAAAGTGAGTCAACTATACACTGTCTACAAGAGACATATTTTAGATTCTAAGAAATACATACGTTGAACGTAAAAAAGTGAAAAATATGCTATACAAACAGTAACCAAAATTAAAAACTGAGAGAATTAAAGGAAAATATAAACAATTTAAAAATTATAGTTGGAAAATTCAATATCTCACTATCAAAAATAGAACAGCTGAGCAAAAGGTCAACAAGGAACTAGAAGACTTGAACAACACTATACACCAACTAGCCTTAAACATCTGTAAGATACTCCATTCAATGACAGCAGAATACACATTTTTCTCAAGTATACACAGACTATTTTACAAGATAGACAATACACTAAGTCATTAGACAAGCCTCAGTAAACTTAAAAGAATTTAAGTCATACAAAATATGTTCTCTGACCACAAGAAAATAAAATCAGAAACCAATAACAGAGGGAAATTTGGGGAATTCAGAAATATGTGAAAATTAAACAACACACTTCTAAATAACCAATGGGTCAAAGGATAAATAACAAGTGAAATTTTAAAATACTTTGAAATGAATGAAAATGAGAATGTAACATACTAAAACTTATGAGATATAGCTAAAATAGTGCTTAGAAAGAAATTTACATCTGTGAACGTCAATATTACAAAACATAAAAGATCTTAAATCAATAGCCTAATGTTCCACCTTAAGAACCTAGAAAAAGGAGAGCAAACTAAACCTAAAGCAAGCAAAAAGAAGTAAATAATTTCAAAAGCCAGAGTAAATGTAAATGAAATGGAGAATTAAAAAAAAAAAAAACCAGAGAAAAATCAAAGAAACCAAAGTTGGTTTTTTGAAAAGATCAACAAAATGTATAAACTGTAGCTATACTGACCAAAAATAGAGCATACTCAGATTACTGAAATCAGGAATGAAAAAGGAGACAGCCCTATTGTCCTTATAAAAGCCAGGATAAGAAAATACACTATTATAGTGTATATTCTTATAAGAAAATACACTATTATATTCTAATAAGACAATACACTATTAACAACCCCATACCAACAAAGTGGATAACTTAGGTGAAACCGATAAATTTCTAGAAAAACACAAAATACCAAAGGTAACTAAACAATAATGGAAACCAACCAAAGATGAATGGAGAGGATCAGGTGTGCCAGCTCATTCCTGTAATCCCAGCACTTTGGAGGTGGAGATGGATGGATCACCTTAGGTCAGGAGTTCAAGACTAGCCTTGCCAACATGGTGAAACACCTGTCTCTACTAAAAATACAAAAAAAAAAAAAAAAAAAAAAAAAGGATTAGCCAGGCGTAGTGGCACACACCTGTAATTCCAGCTACTAGGGAAGCTGAAGCAGGAAAATGACTTGAACACGGGAGGTGGAGGTTGCAGTGAGCCCAGATCGTGCCATTGCACTCCAGCCTGGGTGACAGAGAACAACTCTATATCAAAAAGAAAAAAAAAAAAAGAAAAAAAGGTGAATGGAGAGACAAATATAATTTGGTATAAATAATAGAATATAATTTGGCAATAAAAAAGAATGAATTACTGATACATACTCAACATGTATCAACCTTGAAAATATAATGTGTCAAGGATGCTGATCACAAAAGTACACATATTATATGATTCAATTTATATGAAATAGGCAAATTTATACAGACCAAAAATAAATTAATAGTTGCCTAGATCTGAGAGGCTGAAAGAAATGGGGGATGACTGATAATGTAGGTAAGGTTTCTTTTTGGGGTGGTGAAAATATTCTAAAATTAGGTTGTAGTGATGGTTGCACAACCCAGGTAATATACTAAAAACCACTTTAGTATATCATTTAAAGTGATTGTGCACTTTAAATGAATAAATTTAATGTAATGTGAATTATATCTCAAAACAACTGGTTTTTATTTTTTTTAAACCAATGAAGAAATGAAGTGCTAGTTTTTATGTTTATTGTTTCCGTGAGAATATTTTCATCTAGAATAACATGTAATGTATTGAGTATCAAACTCCAGCATATCACCTAATAATCACTTGGCCTTAAGCAAGTTACTTGAATGTTCTCAGATCCTTGTATTTCCACTTAAAAATGGAGGAAATAATACATCACAGGGATATTGAGTGACCATAATAAGTAACTTTAGATCCCTAATGAATATTAGTTGCCTTCCTTCCTTCCATCAGGGGCCATAGGCTCAAGACAAAAATAATAGTCATGGACAATTCTTAAATTACAAATAGGGAATTCAATAAATCCAAGAAACCAAAGGTTATATGTAAATTTTGTGTTTTTGTCAATGGAGGGGAAGGATAACTAAATGTGGCAAGGAGAGGAAGAAAAGGTGGATAGAGAAACTTGCATGAAAAGGGAGAGAGAAGTCGAATGAACAAGCACAATGAAACAGACTCAAAGAGTAGCAACTTACGGATATTTTTAAAGACATATTGGGCCAAATTAAATGGGATTTGGATCATTCTAATTAAAATTAAAACCATGCTGCATTTGCTTGTTCAGAAAAATTCATCTAAAGGTAAAATTTTGCTAGTGGCCCACAGAGCTTTATATCTCAATTTGGTTTGGAATCTGATGAAGTGATGAAGTAGAAAAATCATAGAAACATAAATTTCACCAATAGAACTAAGCAAATAAGTAACCTCTACTGCGCCATCAAATTTTTTCTTGCACTAAAAATTTAAAGGTTTTTTAAATTAACTTTTCAATTGTATTAATTGTATGCTAAAGAAACTTAGACCAAAATATACTTTCATTTGAGTGAGTTTCAATCACTGGTCTTAGAAAGAACATTCAATAATATTTGATAGGATTTTACTTCTGTGAATGGATTTTTTAAAGGAGGAGACATACTATATAGAATAGCAGTATAAAAGAATATAATCACTGAAAGACTAATTTGTAGTTTTGAAGATATAGCATAATAAAGTTCTTACAATATAATAGCCTAGTACATCATAGGCTGATACCACACTAGACAGTACATTATAGGCTGAATACTGTTCTTTCATGAGATTTATCTTTGAAAATAAAAGTCATCCAGTTTCTACAATTAATTAATGGTGTATCCTTACAGTTTATATTAATTAAATATTCTCAGAATATAATTTTTAAGATTCTTGTTTTATCTACATCACAAAGTTTATTCTTCAGTTTTTGCATTTTCAGTTGCATTAATATTATTTGAATGTAGGATAGATGGGCTTTGTTTTAAATTCCTGCTATAAAGCATTGATATTTGGGCTTAATAATGGTTTTTCTCAATGTCCTACTCAGAGCAATTTAAGTCACATAATCCCCACCGGAAGCATTACTCCACGGTTGTTTTCTATATCCCTAGTATAGCAGTGATAAAGCCATGAATGCTGAATGTACTGGGTTTTTTCAGCCAACAATGGGCAAATGACATTTCTAAGGCTATGCATCAGTTCCTACTTCTTATCACTAATCCCCTGTCCCTTCCAAACCTCAACTGTTGCTTTACAAATAATTAAGAAGACAATAACAACCTCTTAATGACATCCTGCAGCAGCTTTACGATGGAAAGGGAAAGAGGTCATGTTTATTGGCACATATTGTCTCTGGATGTTTTCTCCTTTTCTCAACTCCCATGGAAAATTTGCTAACATACATACTTGCTTTAGTTAATGGCAATAGTAGACTTAGTGTGTTTAATTCCCTGCTCCTTTTTCTTCCTCTAAGTGAAAAAGACCTTTCAAGCAGTGTTTAGATTTCACCTTCAAAGTTTTAGTTGGAAAAATGATTTTCCATATTTAATGAAAGTTTGGTGACTTTCTAAATTTAAGCAATTCTTAAACTCTGAGTTTAAAACTCTCCCATCTCTAAAAGAGAGGTATACCTAACAATGATAGCCTTTTGTGGAAGATTAACTGAGCAAAATAAATTAGAAACATCTAACAATATGTGTTGTTATTTTTATAATCTTCATTCTGAGCCCAAATTCTCTAGCAAACAGAGACCTAGATAAAAGCTCATTGGCTATTATTTTATTCAAGAATATAATTTCAGGGAAATAGGAAGAAGGAAAAAGAGAGATGGCATCGAAAAAGTGAGATAGATATATACACACACACACACACACACACAGACACACACACATACATGAAATATATCTCCAAACTAAATTGAGAAAAAAAAAATATATATATATATATATGGGATTGCAAAGCCTGCTGCATCTTGGTACCAAGCAAACTGCAGACATTTTTGACAATCTTTCTAAAGCCTAGATGAATGACTGCATCTCAGGGCAATCCATTTGGGGAAATAAACAGAGAAGGATTGATCTGCTAGTTCCCATTTCCTTAAGTTCAAAGATTCACCTTGAGGGATATTAACTTCCCCATACTTCCAGGTGGCAAGTGCCTGGATTCTGAGATCCCTGGAATCTGACATCTCAATACCAACAGGGAGGCCCTGAGACAGGAGGGAAGAATTTCAAAGCACAGGCTGTGGAGACAGAATTTCTCTCAGAATGGTGCATCTTGACCTCTCAGAGCCCATGCAGAGCTGGTCACACCACAGTAACAGGGCCCTCCAAGACAGATGAGGCTGAAAGAAATAGGGCAGGCACAGAAGCGTCTGATTCATTCTCCTTCAAAACAAAGTTTTGTAGGCAATATATTCATTTGTCAAGTGACAGGAAGTCTTTTGAATCAATATATTCTTGTTCTGTTTTAGGGTTACAGGCAGTATGAAAAAGCTTGATTATAATCACCCACAAAAACCTATAAAAACCAGATTTTTTAAGACACTGCAACTAAGTACAACATCTGGCTTTTATTATAAGTCTTTTTAGAATTGTATTTTTAGTTGACAAATAATTGTATATATTTATGGGGTACAGTGTTCTGGTTTGATACACATATACATTGTAGAATAGTCAAATCAGGCTGTTTAATGCATTCATCACTGCACACACTTATCATTTCTTTGTGGTGAGAACATTAAAATTCATTCTTTTAGCAATTTAAAAATATACAATATAATATTATTAACAATAATCACCATGCTGAGCAATAGATCAGGAGGTCTGATTCCTAATGCCTAACTGAAGTTCGATATTCTTTGACCAACATCTCCCCTTTCCTTGTCTACCCCAACCATATCCCACAGGACCTGGTAACTACTATTCTACTCTACTTCTGAGTTTAACTTCTTTTTGATTCCACATGTAAGTGAGATCACATAGTAATTGCTTTTCTGTACCTGGCTTACTTCACTAAAAATAATGTCCTCCATATCCATCCATGTTGTCACAAACGGCAGAATTTTCTTCTTTTTTAAGACCAAATAGTATTCCATTGTGTGTGTGTGTGTGTGTGTGTGTGTGTGTGTGTGTGTGTATATATATATATACACCACATTTCTAAAAACCTGTTTGTCTATTGATGGATGCACTGTTTCCCTTTCTTGGTTATCGTGACTAATGCTACAGTGAACATGGGAATTTTACAGCACTGGCTTTTTTATCAACATAAATGACTTAATGTTGATGATAAAAACCAATGCTGCAAAATATTTGAAGAGGTTGATTCTGAGCGAAATATGAGAACCAGGGCTTATGATGCAGCCTCGGGACATCCTGAGAACATGCGCCCAAGGTGATTGGGTTACAGCTTAATTTTAAACATGTGAGGGGCACAGAAGCTACAGGCAAACACATAAATCAATATATGCAAAACATACGTTGTTTTGGCCCAGAAAGGCGAGACATCTCAAAGCAAGAGCTTCCAGGTCAGAGGTGGATTCAAAGATTTTCTCAGTGACAATTAGTTCAAAGAGTTAAGGTTTGCTGGTAAATATCTCCTATTAGATCTTAAAAGGTGTCAGACTCTCTGGAAAAGACCTAGTAAGGGAAAGAGATACTCTATGGAATGCAAATTTCCCCTGCAAGAGATGGCTTTGCAAAACCACTTCAAAATACGTCAAGTCTATTTTGGGGTAAAATACTTTAATTTCCTTCAGGGTTGGCTGTCTGTCGTGTGATGCTATACCAAAGTCAGGGTAGAGTTGGGTATCTTATTTCTACAAAGAGTCTGTTTTTCAGTCTTATGATCTCCATTTTAATCTTAATGCTAGTCAGTTGTGCCTAAACGCCAAAGATAGGAGAATATGATAAGGCATGAAAGACCTCCCTTCCAGTCATGGCCTGCACTAGATTTTAAGTTTTCTTTGGGATCCCCTTGGCCAAGAGGGAGGTCCATTCAGTTGGTTGGGGGTCCAGGGGC
Source organism: Macaca fascicularis (assembly GCF_037993035.2). Taxonomy (NCBI): domain Eukaryota; kingdom Metazoa; phylum Chordata; class Mammalia; order Primates; family Cercopithecidae; genus Macaca; species Macaca fascicularis. Next base: position 18,177,453 of record NC_088385.1, read on the forward strand.
TTAGAATTTTATTTTTGATTTACAATACTAATTTCAATTCCTTTGAATATGTACCTAGTAGTGGGATTGCTGGGTCATTATAAATCTTTATATGTATTACAATTTTGTTAATTAGGTTACTGTCTTAGTTAGTTTGAACTGCCATAACAAAATACCATAGACTGGGTGGCTAAAACAACAGAAATTTGCCAACATGGTGAAACCCATCTCTACTAAAAATACAAAAAGTATCCGGGCATGATGGTGTGTGCCTGTAGTCCCAGCTACTCAGGAGGCTGAAGCGGGTGAATCTGTTGAACTCAGGAGGTGGAGGTTGCAGCAAGCAGAGATCTCGCCACTGCCCTCCAGCCTGGGCGACAGAGCAAGACTCTATCTCAAAAAAAAAAAAAAAAAGAAGAAGGGCAGATGATAGACAGATACGTAGATACATAGATAGATAGATTTTTAAAAAGAGATATTTGCCTTATCAGATGCAGAATTAAAATAAGAATAAATGAACAGATGTTATATTTAAATAAAGAAGAAATAAAGAGACTACCAAAACTGGTCACTCATATTTGAAAAAGAACAAAAAATAACTTCTACTTCTGAGAAATTTTAATGAATAATATTAAATGGAGCAGTTAACTAGTAGAATACAACTGACAAAAAGATTATGAAATAAACAAATATACATATACATATATGTATCTCTGATAACCTGAAATGTATTTATTGATATATGTATTTATTGATATATGTATTACCTTGTATGTATGCATGTGTGTATCATGTTGAACTATGTGAAATTGCCACGTTGTATAGCAAAAACAGTCACATATAGGCAATTTCATATGGTTAAGGCTATATATGAATATTGGATTGAAGATGCACTATATGATATAGGTTTTCCATATAAAGGTAAAAAAAAATTATTTTGCTTTAAGAATTCTCAGAGTTCTGTCTCACAGCACGTAGTCTACATGACAGTAACTTTTTTATCAGAATTGTGGAATTCACACATAGGTCATATACTGCTCATGATAATGATGCTCAACAGTTAATTGGCTTTGTCAGGCACTCGCCTATATCTTCCCACCTTCCTCTCTAACAGTCAAGTTTCTAGACCCAAGGCTCTTGTTTCTCCAAAACTGCTTACAGAGATAGCTATGCCTTCTTTGCCATTTATTTCAGGCCACCACTTATTAGTGACATCTGATATTAGATTCTTGTAAGATGAAGATTGGAGACTGGCTTGAAGTATCTATCAGGACGTTTTTCTATTTTCAGATTATATTGCATACAAAAACTCTTGCAAGCCAAATCTGTCTCGGAATTAAAATAACATAAGCAACCTTAAAAAAATTATTCCATGTACACGTGTCAAGAAAAATACTGCTTCCATCATGCCACCCCACTTCATTGTTTGCAGGGAATCACTGAAATTCATGTACTCAGTGATCAGAATCTCCTGAACCCTGCCTTCAGACCTCGTTTCCAAACATACACCGCAACCTCCAAAACAAATTTGGTCTTTAGCCTCCTCTAATAACAATAGTTATTGTTAAAAGTCCAAACTCTTTAACATGTTATTATATTTTAAAAGCCCAGGGAGGAGGGGGTAAGGGATCTTCTTACTCCACAGAACTTCTAAGTTCCCAGACAATCAGTTGTTCAAGAACACAATGCCATTCCTCATTCTTTCTTTGCCTGTATGCTGTTCTCACCCACCTGGTGAAATCTGCTTCCCTCTTCATATGTCACCCCCCTCAGTGAAGTCCTCCTTGATGTCTTCAGGAGCATTTAATGGTTTTTCCTCTATGTCCCCTTAGTACTTTCTTCATATCTCTACTTGTCTCTCCCACTAGACCGTAAATTCACTTTTGTCAGCACCATGCCATCTGAATACATCAGTGTCTAAAACATAACCTGGTACTATATATGTCTGCTGAATGAATGAATTAAAAAACAAATGAATGCAGGTTATTTACATCAGAGCAATCATGATAGAAACACTAATATTTTACTGTGCAACAAGCCAGAACAATGTTAAAAGAGTGGTCTTCAAACTCAAAAGTTTATCTTCCTGATGACACCAGCCTTAGAAGAACAGTTTCTGTGTTACCATTGTCGTGCTGGAATTCAAAGGGTTTTTCTTGGTTCTTATAGAGACTACAGCTGTACATCTCCAAGGCTAATTATTCTTCTGATCTCATGGTTTGATTCATGTGAATTGTGACACCCTATAAGGAAAGTCAAAAGAGATCCACTTAGTTATAAACAATGCTCATTATAGAACAACCTCCAGCCGAGCCAATGCAGAAGGCCTCAGGGAATACTAAAAAAAAGATAGTGGATTTTTTTTTCCTTGCAAGCACAAAATATGTTTTAACCGTAAAAAGCAATGTGAAGGTTTGTCATCCTGGTGAAAGGATGATTAATTTCCATGGTGTTAGAATATAACATATGGATTACCTGAAAAAATTTTAAATTTTACCAAAAAAAAAGAGAAAAAAGTAAATCTAAGAATTACTGCATATAAATTTTATATGCTTCTTTTAGATAATATAGAAGAGCTAGCCACTCAACCACCCTGAGTTTTATTGTACAATTCTGGCTTCTTTATTGAAACTGCATTGAAGCTTTTTTCTTCCCATGTTTTAAACTGTGCTGAAATTATAAGATTTGAAAAGCCTTTGTTAATAGCTGGAGGGTCCTGCCGTTACCAAATGCCAAGAGAGTAATGAAACACCTAAAATGATAAGGTGCTAGTGTCTGAGCAGAATAGACCTTTAATTGGAAAAAGTTCATGCATTAATATTCAACATTAAGCAGTGATTAATAGATACACCATGTGGATTTTTTTTTAGGAGGATAGATAACAGTGTGTCCAATTTTAATGTAAATCTAGTGACAATTTCAGCGTGTTACTCTAAAATGCTCTATCTGATTAGTTTCAGAGGCATAAAAAGAAAATCTTTTCTAGTGAGCACATCCTCTGTGTTAACAGCAAAGCTCCTTAAAATAATTTTATTCTCTGAAATTGTTGCCATAGCTAGCTGGAAGATTTTCATGTTTAATAACCACATGTTATATATATATATACATATATATTTTTTTTGAATGAAATCTGCATAAGGTGTTCATTCTTTTCTCTATTCTAGAAAAAAAAAATCTACTCTTATTGACCTCTTTCCTTACTCTAACTGACTGATCAAGGAAAAAGGTTTTATTTTCTCTGCCTTTTTATCTATTTTGATGGTATTTGTTTTTTCTCCAGGGAATCTTTTTTTTTTTTTTTTTTTTTTTTTTTTTTTTTTTTGAGACGGAGTCTCGCTGTCTCCCAGGTTGGAGTGCAGTGGCGCGATCTCGGCTCACTGCAAGTTCCACTCCTGGGTTCACGGCATTCTGCCTCAGCCTTTCGAGTAGCTGGGACTACAGGCGCCCGCCACCACACCCGGCTAATTTTTTTTTTTTTTTTTTTTTTGTATTTTTAGTAGAGATGGGGTTTCCTCGTGTTAGCCAGGATGGTCTTGATCTCCTGACCTCATGATCCACCCGCCCTGGGCTCACAAAATGCTGGGATTACAGGCGTGAGCCACTGCACCCGGCCTCTCCAGGGAATCTTTAAATAACCAGGTAATAAGAATTCTCAGAGTGGATAGTACACTAATGTGAAAGTGAAGAATGACATCCAGGATAACTATTCTCTCTTTGTATTCAGGGGGCTCAGTCTATTAATAAGGAGATTTTGTCTAACCATGTTCCTCAAATATTGCTGTCAATAGAGTAAATTGCTGTTATCCATTTAATGTGAGAAACTCATTATTTTTCACAGCTTCATCTATCACCCAATCCCATCCTTTCACCTTAAATCTAGACTTCTAATGCCAAACACCTTCTGGATAAAATTTGTGTTTAACTCTACATCTGAGGTTAAATTTTAATCTACCCAACCAATGTAGCTCTCCTTCCAACATTGCCTGTTTCTCACTAACACAATCAGTTAGTTGCCCTGGCTCAAGAAATCAAGAGGAAAATTGGACTTATTTGCTTCTTCACTTCATGTTTCTAGAGTCTCCAAATGAAAGTTTCTTTGAAAAACTTTTTCAAGCCCTGTTTTAATCTAGATCCCACACAAAAGCAAAACAAGAGACCAAGTCTTATATAAAGTTAGTTTATTTGAGAACATAGTTATAGAGAACATGCATGAGAGGCAGCAGTTTTGACCAGAGAAGGAGAAAAAAAATTCAAAAACATGCTATTGATGAGCTTCCCCAAGAGCAAGCATTGCTCAATCTCACAGGATTTTTCTGGGGAGCCTTATGAAATAAGTTTGAGAACTAATAGCTTAGGGGCAACAGGGGAAAGCATTTATCCATTGGTCCCCAACCCCATTACTTAAGGTTGGAATTTAAGTAATGCATTTCTGCTTGTGCATGAATGAAGGCCAAATGTGGTCCCATGGTGTATTAGTCTGTTTTCATGCTGCTGATAAAGACATACCCAAGACTGGGTAGTTTATAAAGAAAAAGAGATTTAATAAACTCACGGTTCTGTGTGGCTGGAGAGGCCTCACGATCATGGCAGAATGTGAAAGGCACATCTCAAATGGCGGCAGACAAGAGAAGACAGCTTATGCAGGGAAAGTCCCCTTTATAAAACCATCAGATCTCATGAGACTTATTCACTATCACAAGAATAGCATGGGAAAAACGTGCCATCTCCCAGTGGGTCCCTCCCACAACACGAGAGAATGATGGGAGCTACAATTCAGGATGAGATTTGGGTGGGGACACAGCCAAACCATATCACATGGGTATCGCACACCATGGTGCCAGAGAAGTCTCGTGGCAGAAAATAAGAATTATATGGTCTAGGCCCAAAGTGAGATACTATAAGGCTGGACTGGGGCAAAGCTAATTGAAATATTTAATGGAACTAACTAGCACAGCAGTGGCTGGGTAAGAGATGGTCTGAGAGGATATGAAATGGCCAATATACCCTGTCTTAGTCTACTCAGGCTACTATAACAAAATACCATAGACTGAGTGACTTAAACAACAGCAATTTATTTCTCACAGGCATGAAGTCTGGGAATTCCAAGGTCAAGTTGTCAGACCATTCAGTTCCTGGTGTAAGGGTCCTTTTGCTCGTTTTCAGACAGCTATCTTCTTGCCCTATCCTCACATGGTGGGAGGAAATGAGAGCAAGCTCTCTAGTCTCTTCTTATGCGGACACTAATCCCATCAACGAAAACCCTACCCTCATGACCTTATCTAAAGTACCTTCTGAAGGCCCCACTTCCAATACCATTACATTACGGGCTAGAGTTCAACATGGAGTTTTGGGAGGATGTAAACATTCAGTCTATAACGCAGCCCATCCCTTGCACCATTCAAATCCAAAATGTCTTTTATAAAGTGCAAGCAATCATAGAGTTCCCCTTCAAGGTAATTTAAGTCACAATCTCTGAAAAGGCTTAGTAACAGTTATTATTGGAACAAATTCCAGTCTTCACTATTGCAGCCAATTTCAAGGTCATAATTCATATTTATAACCTCCCTTCTTTACTATTTATTCTATTCATTCCCCTCACCATTTGTAACACTTTGGCTGGCCTAGGGTTCTTTGCTAGTTGGATCCAGACTTTTATATTTGAGAGATCTGAGCCCTTAGTTGAGTTGCATTTGTTATATTTGTCCACTCACGTTTTCCCTAGATCTGGAAACACAGATATTCACCCCTCATGAACACTGTGATTCCACACACACTCCTTCATGTCCCCATTCCATATCACCAATCCTAGACTTCATAGAAATTAGGGTGAGTCCCTCCCTTAGAATAGTCATTACTCACTCACCTTGGCTACCGCAATGGCATGGGCAGCCCAAAGTGATGAAGTGGTAGCTGTAGTTTCAACTTAAAGTGAGACAGAGTAAAGGTTCCACTTTGTCTCCTGGTCAAAACAATCTCTTTCTAGAAATTAATGCCATGAATCCTGCAAAACCTGTTTGTGGGGATGGGGAGCACAGATTTCACAAGTGGGTCACTGGGAATGATAGTGAGATAAGCCAATTCTACTTTTGCCCCTTGGTTCTGGGACCCATGTATTTTAGCTACTGCAGACAGCACCATATAACAGCCATCGATTTAGTGCATGTACCACATCCAAGAGAACAGCAACCCAACCCATAAGGTATTATACTCAAGTTTTTGTCTTCACTGGGCCTCTAGTAACCATTCAATTATTCTGGTTCTAAGTGATGAGATATAGACAGACAAGTGGGCTGTGTTTTTATATGCCCATTCTTCAACCTTCTGTATCATAAAACTAGTCCCTGAGACTGAGAAAATTTAGTGTAAGAAACTATACAAATATATATATCAGATGTTGTATGACCCCTAGGATGATAATGGTATTAGCAGTGACCCCAGAGGAAGAAAAGGCAAATCTCTATGAGAAGGTGTCAATTCATGAGAGGATTAACTTCTGCTCTTCCAGGGAAACTGAGTCTAATATAATCAACCTACCACCAACTGGCTATAGCCATATTCTTGAAGAATTGGTGTTACAGTGAGGGCTTAGCATCATTTTGTGTGCCAGCTAGTTGGCAGTAGTTAGATAAGCTTTAAAGAAAGGGAGCCAAGGCCAGGCATGGTGGCTCACGCCTATAATCCCAGCATTTTGGAAGGCCAAGGCGGGTGGATCATTTGAGGTGAGGAGTTCAAGACCAGCCTGACCGATATGGTGAAACTCTATCTCTACCAAAAATATAAAAATTAGCCAGGCATAGTGGGTGCATGCTTGTAATCCCAGCTACTTGGGAGACTGAGGTGGGAGAATTGCTTGAACTTTCGAGGCAGAGGTTGCAGTGTGCTGAGATGGAGCCACTGCACTCCAGCTTGGGTGACAGAATAAGACCCTGTCTCAATAAATAAACAAATAAGAAGAAGAAGGAAAAAGAAGGGGAGCCCTGCTGTGGAACCTGCATAGATATCTCCCTATTATTGTAGTAACTCTGTTCATGGCCCCATCCTGCTAGCACTGGGGTTGTTAAAGGAAGAGGCTTGCTGACATCCACAGGACAAATCCTATGCACCTGGTTACTGAGTGCCTCTTCTGAGGTAGATGCTCTCTGATGGGCATTAAAATGAGACACATATGCACAATTTGTGGCCATTTCATAGATCCAATTCCATGTATCTTTCTATGATTTTGTTGTTTATTTCTCATTGTCTTTCTTTGGAGTCTTAACCAACTAGACAAACCATTAACCTCCCAGAAGCCCAAAAGTCAGACCACATTTTCTTGCATGCAAAGCGAACTCCCTATTGTTATCTTTGAAGATCTGCCTTCACCATGTTTTCTCAGAGCCATCCCTGGATGAACCTATAGTGTAATGATTACCCAGTAAAACTAACATGAAAAAGAATCACACCAACATATCTAGGAATCAAGCTCAAATTTCTGATTCCTTTGTCATTTAGTCACAGGGAAGCCAATGATGCCATAGCTATGAGTGGTGGGTAAGGGACTGGTACCTCACAGATACCTTAGGAGTTTTCCCACTGATTTGTATAATTTACTATGTCTTCTGGAACTTCTCAGGCCCAGTATTGAATAGTACATTCACAATGGATCATTGCTCTTCCTGCTCACCTTTATGACATAGTAGATTTGCTAATATCCAGCTCAGTCCCATAGTCAATTTGTGTTGCAAGATTGTGCATGCAGCCTCTACCAGAATTCAGTATCATGTCAGGTCAGGAATCATCTTTCAAATGTTCCGTAATTCTCTGTTATAGGAGGAATGGCCTTGCTCTAGTACACTAGGACATTTTTTGCTGAGAGTCTTCTGTTTAAGTTTGTCTTCTGCAACATATAGGCAACTTGCCAGGACAGCTAAAACCTAGCCAGTTCTTCCTAATCATGTCAAGTACCATTTATGTCACTGTCTTAGTCAGTTTTCTGTTGCTATGACTCAATACCTGGGACTGGGTAATACGTGAAGAAAAGAAATCTATTTCTTACAATTTGGGAAGCTAGGAAGTCCAATACCAAGAGAGCCCATCTTGTGAAGGCCTTCTTGCTGGTGAAGGGGGAGTCTGCAGAGCCCAGAGGCTATGCAGGGCATCACATGGCAAGGGGGCTCAAGAAAGAGGGCCAATCTGACTTTTTATAACGGAACCACTCTTGTGACAACCAACCAACTCTTGTGATAACCCAATGATCTATTAATTCATTAATATATTAAGCCATGAATGGACTAATCCATTCATAAGGCCAGAGCCCTTATGGCCCAATCATCTCTTAAAAGTCCCACCTCCCAACACTGTTACACTGGAGATTATGTTTCAACATGAGTTTCAGAGGGCACAAACATTCAAACCATAGCCAACATAGTGAGCCAACAGGATGTGTTGAAGAATATTAAAATGATGAAAGTCCTGATGACTATATAGTGACAGAGAGCAGGAGACTTAACATAGCTCTGAGATAAAGCAACAAATGTATATTATTCTTCATCTGTGTAAGTCATCTGCTTTTTGATTTCTCTTACTGAGAGGGACTGAGGGATCACATCCACTAAACCAGTAGTACGAAGCAGCAGTATACCAAGTGCCAGAGGCTGAGTTGATCCTTTCTTGAAAAGATACTACCTTCAACTTGTAATTTGGATGATTGTTTAGTTACTTTTTAGAGTTCGTTGTCATATACCCTGATCTATTGGGTTTATTCATAAGCCGAACAAGAATTAATTAGTGTTATGAGGGGACTAATAACTTATGCAACTCTTAAGTATTTCACAGTTGTGTTAACCTCTGAAATTCCTTTCGCCGTGAAGTGTGATTTCTGATTACCATCTTTGCTGGAATGAAACAAGGTGGGGATGCAGATTAAAGAGATTTTACTTGGCCTTTCCAAATATATTGGCTGCTACTTCATAATCAGGTAGTCAATGTAAGGTTCTTCCATCTATAGAGTATATTTATCCAAATTATATATTTAGGTGCTTAGGGAAGTAACTACAGGGCTTGTCTATGTTCCTGCTAGATTTATTTGAGATAGACTTCAACCCAAACTCTGCTTATCAACTGAAGACACCACAGGAGTGGAAGAAATCACACCTAATAGAACAGATGAGAACTCTGGTAACACTACTATTTAAAAAGGCAGCAAAGAAAAGCACTCAGCAAAAGGACAGAGGAAGAGAGATCAGAACAGAGAATGAATGAGAGCAATATGCAGCAAACCTAGGAAGGAAAATACTTTTAAGGAGAAAGAAGTGGTCACCAATGTGAAATATCACTGAGTATCACAATGGGATAAAGAATGAAATGAGGCAAATAGTTGTGGAAAATGGGAAGACATTATTTTCCTTCGCTAGAGCAGTTGAAGCAGAAGAGCAGGAGCAGATGTAGGATCACAGCAGGGTGAGAAGTGTCTGGAAACTGAGGAAATGTAGGCAATTGAGTTTAAATATTTCAGTAAGTTGGCCCTTGGAAAGAGGAAGGGTGAAGGGATGATGACTTGAAGAGGAAGAAGAAAAAGAGCAAAGTTTTTTATGGTTGTTCCTGCTGCTGTTGTTTAGGACTGGGATGGTATTAATATGTCTTAATCAGATCACAAACAGAAATCAAAATATAAGAGAGTTCACAGAGATTCTTCTTTATCCCCAAAGCCTCCATTCTTCTAATTCTAATATTAATGATAAAATAAAAATCTCTATAGCCTCCTTCTTGTATTAGAATCATTGATCTCTTATATTGGCTGTTTTTGTGTCCTATATCTTAATTTTATTTTCTCATTGCTGGTGACTTAATGTAGTAAAATTTGTAGTAAAATTTGCAAAACTACTAGACTACAGCATGAGAGAAGAAAGGAATAGTCACAATTACCTGGCCTAAATTGAAGCTGCTCAAATTTGAATTATTATTGCTTTTGAGGAGACAGCAACCTATTTCAGTTTATTGTTCCTTAATATATGACAGCACTGGATAATTAAAGATCACACACACACACACTGATGATGGAAACTCTTGTATTGCAAAATGGGATATTCTGGTGTGACAGAAAAGATTGATTAAGCAGTGAACCTCAGACAAAGTGTATGGTGGTTTCCAAATAATCAGGCTTTTGGAATCGTTGAGGTTATAAATGAAAGCAGGTGTCTAATTTCCGATGAATGCATTTACCACTGTGAACACAGATCACCAGTGTGCACATGCATACATCTGTGTGTGTAGTATACCATTTTTAGAAGATCCCATATTCTATAGAAGTTAATTTCCTTTATTGCTTTTTATTCACAGAGTGACTCTGAATGTTCTCATAGAAATAAATCTGAATATATGTGATGTGTGTTGTGAAGATATGTGTGAATTTGTACAGAAACACATAGGTTCAGATATGTAAATGAACATATTTGGGCATATATATTTGTGTTTGCATGTGAAAATTAAGGTATAGTGACAGGTGCTGAACTCAATTGAATTGTGCTTGTGTCTTTAAATATAATAAAACATTTTCTTTTAAATGTTGGAAAATAATTATTAAGTATGCATAATTAACTGATAATAACATAAATTTCTTAAGAAATACTATAGCCTTAAATGTTACTAAATTACAAAAAAAACTGGAGTTATTGGAAAAAAATTGCTCTAACTCAGTCCTCTTTTTATAGTAAAGAATTAACTATAAAATATGTGAATCCAAAATATTATTTTTACCTTGATGTGATATTAATGTATGTTTAGGAAAAATCAAAAGGGAATTCTTTATTGAACAAGGAATCTAGCAACAGCAATTCATAGAGCCAGACCAGGTACCTACAGGCTCATTCTCTCTTAAGTTTTTCATCTAACATCGTCTCGCTCTTCAACACTGTATGGACTTTTATGGTTCTATAGAGGAAGAAAATAAAATGGAAGTCAAGGAAGCATTTTTATTAGGCCATTTACTCCTCTTAATATAGTCTTTCCCTTTGAGCATTTACAATAAAAATGGACTTAATCTTTTGCCTTCCCATGGGAAGTCTAACAAAAGAAAATGGAATTGTAGAAAGACCACACATATCACAGACAAAGTATTTTTAGAAACTGCTCTCTCAGGAAGTGGCTAAGTTTTATGGCTGATATAATTAAGTCAATCTTAGGGAACTTCACCATTTTTTGACACCCAGAAGCTTAGCTTTAGCATGAGTTGGATTTTTTTTCTTTTCTTATAATGCATCACTAAATTGTAAGAACATTCGATAATTGTCCTCAATAGAAAGTTCCTATAATACGTTGAAATCATATAATATTTTAGCCACTGGCATATCATAAAAATTTATAACCCAAAGACTACATTTATTTCTAATTATATTTGCTTTCCTTAGCCACCAAGATCTAAGTAACAGATAATATTTATATTTCTAACAACTGTGCTTTATTTGTGCAAATGAAGAACAGAAATAAGCTTTCATTATTAAGAAACAACTATGTGCCTGTCACTGCGAAATATGCTTTCACATATATTGCTGACTCCTTGCAATAACCCTAAAAGATTAATATCATTAACCCATTTTATAGACAGTACAACCAAAAAGTTAGATTCAGATCCAGATCTTTCTCATTGAAAAGCACCTGCTTTGGACTGACAGAGAGAATGAAGACTTACTTCAGTTTGATTGTCTTGAATGGGCTTCAGTTATTCACTGTACTCCAAGCCAGCCACACTTGCCTGAAACTGGATTTCACAGGTTCATTTTACCTTCAACTAAGTGAGAATATGGACATCCACAACCCTCAGTGCTGGCCCTTGGAAGTCTCAATGTCCCACAAGGCATAGAGTTTGTGGCTTTGGTCCTGATTCATGTATCCATCAACCAACCGTTACTGAGCACCTAGTATTTTAGGGACTAGGAAGAAAACAGGAAATGTTTTAGCCTTTGTGGATCTTACATTCTATCTGTTCTATGTGGTTGGGTGTAGGGAGATATAGCTAAATGCATAAATAAGTCTCTGAATACTCTTTGACCAATATCACCAAAACCATACCTGCTTAAGGACTTAAATCTTTTTAAGGTAGGCCTTATGGAAGTTGGGGATATGCATTATTATAGCAATGGATTACCATCTGCCTTGACCCCACCCCAGTTCATAGTTACCCTGAATAATTTAAGAGTCAAAGGAATAAACCCCAAGTCAAAACCAGTATCCACAAAACAGGAGCATGAGGCGAGGCAAGGGTTAATTGTTGCTCCCAACACAGTGCTGCTCCCATCTTTAACGTGAAGATAAATATGAGAGCAAAAAGGAGAAATCTAAAGTGGTCCTGATGGGTCTGATTTAGGTGAATGGGAGCTACTTCAAATGCTAACAACGTCATTAGGAGCACATCAATAGGAGCTCATTGTGTTGGTGAAAGCGGTTGTTCGCAGCAGCACAATATTGTTTAAATGTTCAGAAACAATCTCTTAATATAACTCCCCACCAATTTTTGTTTTGGTTTAGTGTTTTAAAATCATGGTTTTTTGGCACCCTGAAATCAAGTCTTGTTCCCATGTTCATTTTTACTTTCTCTCGTTATGTTTCGTCTTTGACCCTCTGAGCACAGTGGAGAAAACGGACGTGTTCCAATTCCAGGGCTACTATTTATATGCTAGCTATAGCTATATTTTTTCCAAAAAAAAAAAAACTCTCTGAATCTTGGCTTGTAGGAAGTTCATTTTTACTATAGGAACAATAATGCCTACCATAGAGTGTTTTGAGAATCCAGTGAAACTTAACTTGCCTAAATGTGTAAGTAGGCATTTGGTAAATTTAGCTAAATCCCTGGAATATCTGTTCAGTTTTAACACTGTATGAATGTAATATTTTACAGAAACTCTTTTTGTTTTTTAATTTTGTGCCTGATTCAAGTAGATCTTCAATGAATACTTGTGAATTAAATATTTTCAACATAATGCACATAATGAAAGTAACTATGTACAACTTGATGGTTGTCATATTTGTGGCATATCAAATCATTGTACCACGAGTGTTTTAATTCAGAATAAAAACCCAGTTTTCTTAGTTTTCTCTTTAGAGTGTGGCTCAACACTAGAAGAGCTCTTTAATCATCAGAGCTGCTCCACAATGGAATGAATTGGATTGTTCAGGGGTAAACTCCACATTTCTGCAAATATTAACAAAAAAGCTGAATGAACACCTATCAAGAAGGTGGTCAGAGAAGATTTCCAAATTGGCCCCAAATGACTTCCAAGTTGTCCCCTCTTGATGATCTCATAATACTAAATATAAAGTGTTTCATTTAAATGCAAGCAAGAAAAAAGAAGCTTTGATTTCCTATTGTATATTTCACAGGGGTACTTTGAGCATTACTCCAATCCAAATTCCCTTTGTAGAAAATAATACTTACTCACAATAAAATTGCCCTGCCAAGGCACTATTCTGAGTTTTTGCATGTATTAACATACATAGTTCTCACAAAAACCCTAAGAGGTATGTACTACTGGTATTTCTCTGTCACACATAAGGAAAACGAGGCACAGAAAAGCTAAATAACTTGCCCCAGGTAAAGTAAGAAAGAAAATGTTGGAGCTAGGAGTTGAATCCAGGCAGTCCAGCTCTGAAGCCCACTACTAGCATGCAGTACCAAGGGCCTCACATAATACAATCTTGTTTCTCATAAATCCAGACTTTGTCCCACTAATCTAGAAGCACTTTGAAGGCAGGGGCCATTTCTGTTTTCATTCACCACTGCACCTATAGTACTTGACATATAATAGTTAAATAATGAATAATTTTGTTTCATGTATAAAGATTATCACTTATTTTTTGTATCTTGTATCATAGAAAAACATATTGCTTAGCTTTCATACCAAGGTATTATTTACTATTTAGAGGTAAGAAGTGGTTCAGAAATATTTGTTTGTACTATATTCAGAATCAAAAGACCTTTGGCTGGGCATGGTGGCTCTCACCTGCAATCCCAGCACTTTGGGAGGCCGAGACAGGAGGATCACTTGTGGTCAGGGGTTCGAGACCAACCTGGCCAACATGGCAAAACCTCATCTCTACTAAAAATACAAAAACTAGATGGGTGTGGTGGCATGCACCTGTAATCCCAGTTACTCAGGAGGCTGAGGCAGGAGAATCACTTGAACCCAGGAGGCGGTTCAAGTTGCAGTGAGCCCAGATTGTACCACCGCACTCCAGCCTGAGTGACAGAGTGAGACTCTGTCTCAAAAAAAAAAAAAGAATTGGCCAGGTTCAAGCAATTCTTCTGCCTCAGACTCCCAAGTAGCTGGGATTACAGACATGTACCACCATGCCCAGCTAATTTTGTATTTTTAGTAAACACAGGGTTTCACCATGCTGGCCATGGCTGGTCTCAAACTCCTGACCTCAGGTGATCCAACCACCTTGGCCTCCCAAAGTGCTGAGATTACAGGCGTGAGCCACTGCACCAATGTGCCCCATTTTCTTAGGCTAAAGCCTGAAGTCCTATACAAGACCTACAAAACCCTTTATGATGAAACTCCAGCAGCCTCACCTGCTGCACCTTGTACCGCTGTGCCTGTTTTTCCCTGCCTTTAGTCTATCTCACCATCATTTCTTCTTCATACCTGTGTCATTCCCACGTCAGTGGCTCTGCATGCCATTCCATTGGCCTAGAACATGCTTTCGTTTCCTCCACTGCCATCCTTACCTAGTTCATTCCTACTCCCCAAAAGCTACTCTCTGACAAAGACATAGTCTCCAACTCCTCCAACTGGGGCACCTTGCATCATGACAGGCTTTCATCATACTCTATACATTTCCATTGTGCAAAGTACCAATATTTTAATTAGCTTATTCTGTTTCTTATTCATTTGTTCAACAGATACTTGTAGATGAGCACCTATTTTAGACTGGGTACCTTTCTAGTCCCAAAATATAACCATGACCAAAATATACCAAAACTCCTACCTTCATGTATCTTCCATTCTAGTGAGTAATACTAAGTATCCTCACTAAAATATAAGTTATGTATAGTCTGTGACTATTTCTGTATTGTTCACTGATGCATCCCCTAGCACCTAGCACAAGTTGTTGTTTATGGTATGTTTCAGCAAAAATAGCTTGGGTAATGATATGGAAACAAAGAACCTTAATATTTTAGTGACCTAAAGCAATGCAGGGTTTTTGGTGGCTTTTTTTTTTTTAAAGTCATTCTACATGCCCATCAGGTTGACTGGGAATGCTTCCTATCTTCCCACAGTCATTCAGAAACATGGGCCAGTGATACAGACATTATCTCAAATGTTGCCAGTCACTATGACAGAAGAGAGAAAACTATTCAGAGATTTAACCAGTAGTTAAATGACTCTCCAGAGTTTTAGGCAGAAGTTAAATACTCCAGCTTAGACATGGGCAAGACACTTCCACTTACGAATCACTGCTCAAAATTAGTCATCTCCCCATAGCCAACTATAAGTGACCAAAAGGAAAAGCCATATTTTAATTGTCAGCTGTACTACGGGCTAATTCAGATGGAAAACAATAAATATTTGAGGAAAAGATGACTGAATCACAATGAACAGTAGTTGTGATATAGATAAAAGCCCTACCTCTTTCTCTATGAAACATACCTGTTCATAGGATGTGCACAGCATGGATAGATTAGGCTAATGATAAAATGAGTTTGCATTCTTTCAGCTTACAAAATCTACTGATAGTTTGCTTAAACACAATTAAGAATGATAAATTTGCTATCCACAACATATGGAGTAGACATCCTATAGACAAATAACTGAGAATTCACTGTATATTAAAAAATGTTTCTTCATATGAACTATATCGTATTTCTTAGGTCAATTTCATTAGACTGGCTCACATGGCTGGTCTGGCTGAGACACAGTCTACAGAGTTGATTAAAAAGTAAGATTGATTGCACATCTTGTTCTTCTTGCTGACTATAATTTTGTATTTTGCCTGAACATTCAATTTTCTATGTTTAATTAAAAATTAATTAAAATTTGTTAGAGTATAAATTGCATCTCATCATTTCATTGAATCCTAACTATAGGTCATGCCTCTTAAACACAGAAATGATCTAGCATTTTATTTCAATATGAAGCAGAAGAATTGTCAGGATTATTTTGGTGCCCAGATGGGGATTTGGTATTTGTTTAACTAAATTCTGCTTTAATTTAGGGCATGAAAGGAGGCTTTTGGACTTAATTTAGAAGGTTTAGCCAGAGTGACAAGAAAATCCAATTGGAAGCCAGGCACAGTGGCTCACGCCTGTAATCCCAGCACTTTGGGAGGCTGAGGCAGGCAGATCACAAGGTCAGGAGATCGAGACCATCTTGGCCAACATGGTGAAACTCCATCTCTATTGAAAATACAAAAATTACCTGGGTGTGGTGGTGTGCACCTGTAGTCCCAGCTACTTGGGAGATTGAGGCAGGAGAATCCCTTGAACCCAGGAGGCAGAGGTTGCAGTGAGCAGAGTTTATGCCACTGTACTCCAGCGTGGAGACAGAGCGAGACTCCATTTCAAAAAAAAAAAAGGAAAGAAAGAAAGAAAAAGAAAACCCAATAGGAATTCCTCCTCAAGGTATACGATTTTTGTAAAATCCGTTTGCGTCTGCTTAGTGGAATCCTCAACTACAAAATTCTGATGATTATAAGCCCTTCTGAAGGAACAATCCACAATACTATGTCTTAGATCAGTGCTTCCCATCTGTGGTCCATGGACATATACTCAGGAGCCTAAGTATTCTCTATGTAAATTGTTAAATGTTATGTTTCTATTTGATACAATATATATTGTTCAAATTGTACATATTCTACATAATTGGGGTGACGAATGTTGGCATTAGCTTTTATGCTTGTTATGTCACTGACACCAAGCAGTACTATACTACTTTAGTTATTCTAACCATTTAATACATAGAGAATGATAAGAGAATAGTGGATTCAAGTCAAGTATCACGTAAATGATAAGCTAAGTATAGTTTTAAAATAAGAGGATTAACGTCAACATAACTACATAAAACTAAAAAGAATCTGTACTGTCACAGTCAGTACTAAATA
The DNA here is from genome assembly GCF_037993035.2 of Macaca fascicularis. NCBI lineage: Eukaryota > Metazoa > Chordata > Mammalia > Primates > Cercopithecidae > Macaca > Macaca fascicularis. Next base: position 18,194,505 of record NC_088385.1, read on the forward strand.
CACTCACCAAATGCAGTGGAGAGTCAGCAAAGATCATCTTCCATGTTAAGGCAACGTTGACAATTTAAATCTTAAGTTTTTTAGTTTTATTTGATTGGTAAATTGTGTTATATTCTATATGCACCATAAACATTTGATTTCTTATTCATCTGAGAGTTCATATCTGATTTGACTTCACTAAGAATAAAATTCAAATCCCTTACTATGATATATAAGTCCCTGAATGACATGGCCTCTTCCTCCCTGGCTTGTTGCCACCTTGCCACACTGTCCTTTGACCATCACGCTCTTGCTTCATCGGCATTTCTGGCAGTTCTTTTGGTACTGGAGTGTCTTTTGCCTGGACAACTCTTCGGACTCTTAATAAAAATACTTCTTGGCCGGGCACGATAGCTCACGCCTGTAATTCCAGCACTTTGGGAGGCTGAGGCGAGTGGATCACCTGAGATCAGGAGTTCAAGACCAGCCTGGCCAACATGGCGAAACTCCGTCTCTAGTAAAAATACAAAAATTAGACTGGCTTGGTGGCAAGCACCTGTAATCCCAAATACTCTGGAGGCTGAGTCAGGAGAATCACTTGAACCCAGGAGGCAGTGGTTGCAATGAGCCAAGATCACACTGCTGCACTCCAGCCTGGGCGACAGAGCAAGACTCCATCTCAAAAACATACAAACAAAAAATACTTCTTACTTCTTCAATTTTAGCTTAATTATCCCCTGTTTGGTGTGGCCCTACTTGACTTCCCTATTTAAAGGGAAGTCCATTTACTCCGCTACCATTTCTTCTTAGCAGTGTCCCTTGTTCATTTCCTTCATGGTACTTAGTTCAATTTATCATTTTTTATTTTGTTTACCTAATCATTGCTTGACTCCCCACTAATCACCAAACATAGAATAGGCACACACACACACACCAGAATGTGAATTTCATGAGTACAGAGAGCCCATGGTATTATTATTATTTATTTTATACCCATTTCTTAAAAGAGTGTTTGGGGCCAGGCGCAGTGGCTCACGCCTGTAATCCCAACACTTTGGGATGCTGAGGCGGATGGATCATGAGGTTAGGAGATCAAGACCATCCTGGCTAACACGGTGAAACCCCATCTCTACTAAAAATACAAAAAATTAGCTGGGCGTGGTGGCGGGCGCCTATAGTCCCAACTACTCGGGAGGCTGAGGCAGGAGAATGGTGTGAACCCAGGAGGCAGAGCTTGCAGTGAGTCGATATTGTGCCACTGCACTCCAGCCTGGGTGACAGAGTGAGACTCTGTCTCAAAAAAAAAAAAAAAAAAAGTGTTTGATACATTAAGTAATATTTGACTAAATAACAAAATCCATCTCTCACTCATGTCCAGAAATATATTTCTTAAAGTCTTTGCTAATTTTTATGAGAGGAAAATGGCATGTTATTATTTTAATTTGCCTCTGTGATTACTCATGGCGTTGGACATTTAAATATGTTTATTGGCTATACATAATTTGTCACAGAATTTCATATACTGTACTTTCTGTTGGGAAATTTTTTATTTATTTGTGTTATTTGTGTAATCAGAGGAATCATATTTTAATCGACTTGTGTATGTAAAAAACGTCTCCACTTTGCTCTTTGGCTTTCAATATGTTATGATTTCTTTTGGTACCCAATGCTCTCCTTTTATGGCATGAAGCCTGTTCAGTGTTTTTCCAGTGGAAATTGTCAATCATATTTCATCAGTGAATAATCTGAGACTAAGAGAAAAAAAACCTTACAAATGACTCATGTTTGGTTGGATCTATCTAACTCTAAAATCCATATTCTTTTCACTCTACATGTCAACTGACTTCCATACAGTTGGAGAGGCACCTTACCTCAATATTTGCAGCAGATAGTTGTCTTAGTTTGAGCTGCTATTCCAAAAACACCATAGACTGCATGGCAGAAATTGATTTCTCAGTTTTAGAGGCTGGAAAGTCCAAGATCAAGGTGCTTGCCAATTTGGTTCCTAGTGAGGGTTGTCTCCCTGATTTGAAGATGGATGCCTCCTTGCTGTGTCTCACATGTGGGGAGAGAGATCATCTCTCTCATGTCTCTTCTTATAAAGGTACTAATCCCATTCATGGGGGTTTAGCCTTCATTTCCTAATTACCTTCCAAAAGCCCCACCTCCAAATATCATCACATTGGGGATTAAGGCTTCAACATATGAATTTGGGGCAACATAAACATTTAGTCCATAGCAGATAGTTAAGTAAATCTATATTAAATCTATATTTCTATGCATATGTTTAAGGGAGGAAATCAGTTTCATTGCTTTATTGTCATAGTCACATGAATGTGTCATGAATATCATCTAACAAAAGGGATCCAGGGACCCTGAATTTTAGGAAGCCTATCTTGATGGTTTCTAATGGAAATTGCTTATTTGCCTGCATTAAGATTGTGCCAGCCAACTGAAACTTTATGTTTCTGAGCTTTGGACCAACCTTTTATCATTTCAGTGTGGTGACAGTGTATCTCATATTAATCAGAAATTCTAATTGATCAGAAACTCTAATTGATATGAGTTCTAATCAGAACTCACAGTTCCATATGCCTTTGGTTAATACAAATGGGAAAAGGCATTATTTCCTAGTTACCTATTAGGTAGACAAAAATGTTTCCTAACGTAGAATCCATGAGGGGAGAAGATAACAATATTACTCTTTGCAAAAAAGTTTTAAGTCATTATCTAGGACCATCTTTATTCCCATCTGACTGTACAGAGTATTGGCTGTTAAGAGGATGCAGGACTTTAAAATGACTTTCTCGTATTTAATTTATTAGAAGTCAGTTAATTGTTACATCCTGAACCACAAGCTTATTTAATACTAGAAGATGAGTTAATAATAAACTGCTCCATTTCATCAAGAGTGGTAGACCTATACCGTTACCAATGAAGCAGAACCAAGGGAGGAAGACATGAGGTACAGTGACAAAGAAGTGGGAGAGAATTGCAATATAATATGTTCAATTGTGAAATCAAGTGCACATTTAAATATTTTTGTGTTATTGCCAAAGGAAATGTTATTTTTGATTAAGTTATTAAAGTCATTAAATTTGATTTTTTATTCTCTAACTAAATTATTTTATTTTAATCTGTGGTTTGGTCAAGTTGTCTTTGGCCTACCATCCCACAAGAAATCAGTGACAATGTTGGGACCAGAATTCAGGGGTCACTAGAGTCGACTGTAGTATTCTTGTAACCATACTTCACTACTTCTAACTCAGAGGATGATTTGATTTGTAATTACCACAATTACATGTGCAATCTATCTTCTGCTAGCACTTCTGTGTATGCGGCCATTGCACATGGGTACTGTTAAAATAAATTGAATAACACATGTAGGGATACATGCAGAGATAAATGATTTCTGTAAGCCCAGAAAAGATACAAAGAGCCATGAAACTTTAAATGAAATTCGTGTTTCTGGAGCAGCCAAATCAATCATGATCCCCAGCAAGAACATGCTTTGATCAGCACCCATTTTTCTTACAGTCTTACATACAATGGTCACCTTGAAATACTGTCATTTAAAAAAATTAATTTCCATAGTGATTTTTAACCTTGTTTTGGTGTTATAGCCCTTTTATTTGTTCAATTTCTGATTAGGCTGTATTATATGCATTTATTTCTCTAACGGACCTCCTTAGTTGAACAGGCAATAATGCCATAATATAAGATTAAATACAACTATGACTGCCTTCTCAATGGCTTGAAATATACTCACAGTAAAAAAATAAATGCTATAAATGCAAAGTGCCCTGGTAGAATTGTGCTTAGAGAGGGAGACAGCACAAAATGTCAGATAAATGATGAGGCTCAGAAAGGATCTTTATAACATTTTGTTAACTTTCTGTCACTTTTCATTTTACATAACAAGTTAGACTAAAAAACAATAATATGAGAACAATTTTGCATCAATATGAAGAGAAATAGAAGAACATTTTGTTTTTCCAGAATGTTTTATCTCATTACTAAAGTAGCATAGACTTAGCAATTAAATAGCATAAAGCTGATGAAATTAAGAGCTAAAACAAAGACATGGAACTAGCCCATGGTTTGGTACATAAAGTGTGTTTCTGCCAGTTGTTCTTTGCACTATTTAATTCAGTCACAATCTCAGTGATTTCCCCGAGCTTTTGGATCACAGAAATGAGAATGCTGCTATTCCTTCACGGCAGGGCTGTGGACCCCTCATTGTTTACCTGAAGATAAGCTTCATCTCTCAGTTAATGGCAAAATTATATTCTGGCCTCCAATCTAGTGCTTTTGTTAACTCAGCATTATTTAGAAAAATCTAAGGACAAGAGTCAGTCTGGACCCTGGTGTGGCTTCTATGTGAAATTCCGTTTATTTGAAGGCTCATTGAAATTCATTTTGTACATAAACAAAAAACTACCAGGTTTTTTCCCCCAAATTCATTTGATCACCAGATCTGAAAGTATTGAATACATCCCTAAAACCTAGTGCAGTGTCTAATCCTGAAGACACTTCAAAATATTAGTCCTGGGGCAATTCTGGGTTCTGTGAGAGAAACAGAAAAATCAGACGATGCATTTCTTCCTTCAGGTACTTTAGCATCTACTTGGAGTGCCAAAGCAGAGCAACTACAGAATAAAAGCTATGTGTGTATTGTGTAACCAGCTTATGTACTATAACCACAGCCAAAATCCAACCTGCAATTACAGCTAGGGTTTCTAACTTTTCTCTTAAAAACATGTCTACTCCTCTTCCTCTGATTATGAAAATTGAACAATATAACAATTTTAAAAAGAAGGGGAAAATGAAAACTAGAAAGGAAAAGCATACAGATGACTATTCCTTCAAATTTTTCTCTGATCTTTGTGTGAGAGACTTGAAACGAATTGTTTATTTATCAAGCTCATTCACTTTACCTTCCTAGCAATTTCAAAGTTGACTGCTCCTACAAGATGAGGAAATTAAATGATGAGAGAGAAGTAGGCACTGATGGGATGGGATGAAGGATTTGATGATAAGGACTGATTTGATCTCCTTAAAATCCTAGACTCTAGCCCAGGATTATTGTCTTAAGTATCCTCTTCTGTTATCATCCAATTCTGTCTCTAGGATTGAGATACTATTGTTCTAAGAAACAATGTATATTTTCTATCTACTATATGAATCTTTCCCTCCTTTGGATATGCCTGGATGCTTCTCTGTGTGGGTGGGTGATTTTTAAAAATGTTAGTTATTATTGGTCTCTACTAGAATCACCTGCTCTTTTTTTTTTATTATGCCACATTGGAAAAAGAAAGATAAATTCAGTCATTTTTCCTTTATACTCTATGGAAGGCTGCATTATCAAGTATCTCTCCCCAAATAAGATCAATCATATCCTGTTTTGATAAAATGGCCATAGTGTTACTTCACCTTCTTTCTTTATGTCATGTTGAGGAAGTTTTTTAACTTCGAGGGAAGTCAAAGTTTTTGTTGTTGTTGTTGTTGTTGTTGTTGTTGTTTGAGACAGAGTCTCACTTTGTCACCCAGGCTGGAGTGCAGTGGCATGATCTCCCTCACTGCAAACTTCACCTCCTAGGTTCAAGTCATCCTTCTGTTTCAGCCTCCTGAGTAGCTGGAACTACAGGCGCCCACCACCACGCTTGGCTAATTTTTGTATTTTTAGTAGAGACGGGGTTTCACCATGTTGGCCAGGCTGGTCTTGAACTCCTGACCTCAAGTGATCCGCCTGCCTTACCCTCCCAAAGTGCTGGGATTACAGGCGTGAGCCACTGTGCGCAGCCAGAAGTCAAAGTTTCTGTGTCAGTGTTTTCATAAACATTATCTCTCAGGTGTGGAGATGTGTCTTATTTTCCATTTTAAAAGTGATATATAACACTGTTAGCTCCTCTTAGCCTCAGTATTTTTACCTGTAAAATGTCAATACTAACATCTACTTCTTTGGACTGTTAAGAATGTTGGATACTTTTAAAGTACTAAGTTTGGCACATATGGGTCCAATAATGGTACTTCCTATTATAATTAATATCTTAAGTGTACTTTTCCTTCGGGGTTGAATTCAAGTTCTAGTGTCCTCTAGAAGACCTTTCCTGAGAACTCAATCATTTCTAATTATTTCTCACTTTAAGCCCTTCTCCGTTTGTTATTTATCTTTTGGTATATGCTACTTTGTATTTATGAGGTATAGATATAAATATTTGTCCAATCTCTCCAACTAGATTATGAACCTCAAGAGATAATGAATAATAAATAATGCCACTTTGTACCTCTAGTACCTAACAGAGTGCCTACTGACTAGTAGATGCTCGATGAAAGTTAAGAATAATTATATTTCCATTTCTTCATTTCTTGAATAAATTGGATTTCTGTATTATCCCAGAATCATTATTTTTAAAATAATGTATTATTTTATAGTAATAACTAAGCCAGATGATCTAAGTTAAAACTTTCATCTGAATCTAAGAAAACAAGGATTTGATGGAAGTCAGCCAATAAATATTACAGCTGTGTCAAAACAGTGTAGCTGTTTCTCACTGTGCCAATTTATTTTACCCAAGGTGTTGCAATTTTGAGATACCTGACATAAAAAGGCTTAAAGGTATTGTCAGTCTACATAGACAATCATATGTTGGTCACATCTGCTGAAAAACATGGGTTTATGTGGAAGTTTTTCCTGACACTTAGAAAACAGCATAAGCCAAGATAAAATTTGCTTTCATTTGTCAATGCAACATCAATACTTCTACAAGCAGTAGACTCGAGTTTTAAAGTAGTGACAACCCACAGGATGTATTCTTCCATTGTCTCATATATAACAAGCTGTTTCTCTCCCTGTCTATTAGGCTATTCTTATATTGCTATAAAGAAATGACACTGGGTAATTCATAAAGAAAAGAAGTTTAATGGGCTCATGTTTCTGCAGATTGTACAGGAAGCAGGGCACTGTCATCTGCTTCTAGGGAGGCCTTGAGAAGCTTTTATAATCATGGCAGAAGGGGAAGGAGAAGCTTACACGTCACGTGGCGAGAGCAGGTGCAGATGAGTGCAAAGGAGAAGGTGCTACACACGTTTAAATGACCAGATCTCATGAGAACTCACTGACTATCTCAAGGACAGTACCAAGGGGGATGGTGCTGAACTCTTCATAAGAAATCCACCCCCATGACCCAATCACATCCCACCAGACCCTGTCTCCAACACTGGGGATTACATTTCAATATGAGTGGGGACTTATGATTTGGGTGGGAACACAGATCCAAACTATGTCACCCTGTTACCCTCCGAGTGGGGACCTCCAGATTTAACAACGTTAGGGAAATGGAGTAGGAGAGCCTCACGGTAATGATTCCTGCCTGACTAAGGTATAACAAAGAGTTACTAAAGAAAAATGAAAAAAGAGAGACAGAAAAACAGAAAGCAGGAATAAAAAGTTTTATAAATGCAAGAAAAAATATGTTTGCATGAAAATGTCACAAGAAGTATCAAATGAATAAACACAATTTATGAAACATACATGTCATAGTCAATTTTATGTGTCAACTTGACTTGGCCATGGATGCTCAAATACCTGATTAAATATTATTTCTGGGACTGCCTATGAGGATGTTTCCAGGAGAGATAAGTATTGGAATGGATGGACTGAGTAAAGCAGATGGCATACTCCAACATGGATGGGCATCATTCAATCCATTGAGGGCTTGTATAGAACAAAAAGACAGAAGAATGCTGGGTTCACCTGCTCTCTGCTGTACTACTTGGGCTGGGACATCTATCTTCTTCTGCCTTTGATGCTTCTGGTTCTCAGGCCTGGGGATTTAGCCTGGAATCTACACCATTGACCCTCTCGCTTTCAGGCCTTTGAGCTTCACCTGGCCCTTCCTGCATGTCCAGATTGCAGACAGCAGATTCTGTGATTTCTTAGCCTCCATAATCATGTGAGCCAATATGTTATAATAAATATCTTTAAAAATACAGAGTTAATAAAATTTGCATCCTAATATACATGTAAGCATTGTGACAGAGAATGCTTTAGTCAGTCTCAAATCCTAAATTTGAGATTGAAATTTAAAATGGTTTAGGATGAGGAAACCACAGCATCCTTATCGAAGGAGTGACTTACCGACTTCTACATCCAATATAGCTCCTCATATTTGACAATAAAATTGAAACAATAGTAGTTTAAATCTTGGCACATAGAAATTACATGTCCCTGACCCGCTAATTTTCTGCAATCAGGATGCTAGACAATTAACTTCCTAAAGAAAACACATGGACAATTATGCAATGTTTTTGATAATGAAGAAATGTTAGTTCACTAAATGAAGTAAAATCTGAGGAAGCTATGAGAAGTATGAAGTTAATTACTATGAAAAAGAAATTTGAGCTGTATCTTAAAATGAACGCTCCTTAGGTCAGTCAGTAACTTTTAAAATTACTTAACTGAAAAAATTATTAACGTGTATCTTTACTTCCAGAGTCAATTAATTATCCAGATTTTTATTCCACTGCTCTCTATTGTTCTATTCAGACAACTATATATGGTCAAAGTTATATTTGCCTAAGTTTTTCTCCATGTTTGCTTCCATTGTTTATACAAAAAACTTAGGCTATTGTTTTACGTGAAAATAAAAAATAGGGAGTTACATGCAGTTCTTTTTCCTGCTGACCAAAGCAAGTTTTCTTCAGAGAGAGCAGTCCCATTTTCAACTTCTTTAAAGAATCCACTTTCTTTGTTCTTCCTGGACATACGTCTTTTGCTTGGAATGGGAACAGAAAAGGTTAGACTGCCTCTGGAGAAGCTGAAAGCAAAGTAGTGGGTCTGTAAGATCTCAACATAATCAACAGTAGCTGTGTATTCACAGGTGTGATACAGAATGCGGTCATACATCTCACCACCACTCCAAAGCGTTGCCATGCTGCTCAGCACATTCAAGCCTCATCTCAGATCTTGCCGGACTCATTAAGATGGAGAGTCTAAAGGACAAAACTAAATGCTTGCATGATGTTTAAATTGGGCAACAGAAATACAATCTACTTAGAAAGTGGTGTCATGTTATTCCATTTTTCAAGAGTTTAATCCTCACATTGGTTGTTATTTGCTATGAAGACTCAAGGCATCATTTCACTTGATTTAGCCTAGCCCTACCACAGTGATGGCAAAATAAGTTATATTAGCCCCGCAGCATGCATCAGACAGTCTGAAAACATTCTAAATGATTACCGTCGAATAAGAGAAAAGAGAGCCATCAAGCCTCATTGAGAGAGGCATGTCAAATCATCTACCAAGATCATTTACCACCCTGTTCATTGTTTTACTCACCAGACACCCTCACGCAGCTCTCTTCAGACCCTGTGTCAGCGAAATTACAAAATGTCCTTGGGATCATTCACACGCAGTTGAAACTATGAATCTTTAATCTGGAAATGCCAAATTTTCTGGGAAGAAAAGCATTTGAAAAATGCCTTACAATGTCATTATTTCCTGCCCTGAGGGCTACTGCCCCTTTTGAAAACCAATTTTTAGAAATTAGACTTTTTCCAATACTTTGTAAGTCCTTGAACCAATGTACAATGTCAGCTACAATATTTTATGTGTTTCAAGACAAATAAAATTCTTTTTTATTAATAGTTACATGTCTGGCCCTTAAAATGCTGTAAAATAAAATTCTTCACTGTGTGAAAGGCTATCATGGGGTCATTGGATAAGTTACTAAAAATAGTTTTTCTGTTTTTAGGACATTTTAAGTTTAGCTTCTGCTGCTGTTGAAATAAAGAAAACCCTTAATTAACATTTCTGCAACTTGTCATTTTTTTGTCATCCTCTGTATAACTAGTTGAGTCATTACATGAGGGCAACTTTAATAAACAAATCTGGTAATTTTTTTGGATAACATTTTATTTTGTGTCTTCTTATAAATGAATATTTAATGATCTTTACATTCTGCAAAAAGATTTACACTTTCAAATGCTAGCCATGAATTAGTGGAAGCAGTACAACATTTTATAAAACACCTTTATTTATTTTTAAAAACACCCCAGTATATAGAGGTTTCTTGTTGTTGTTTTGTTTTTGTTTTTGTTTTCTGAGACAGAATCTCACTCTGTCTCCAAGGCTGGAGTGCTGTGGCGCAATCTTGTCTCACCGCCAACTTCACCTCCCGGGTTCAAGTGATTCTCCTGCCTCAGCCTCCCAAGTAGACAGAATTACAGGCATGCACCCCCACACCCAGCTAATTTTTGTATTTTTAGTAGAGACGGGGTTTCGCCATGTTGGCCAGGCTAGTCTCGAACTCCTGACCTGAAGTGATCTGCCTGCCTCAGTCTCCCAAAGTACTGCGATCACAGGCATGAGTCACCATGCCCGGCCTTGTTTTTGTTTTTTGAGACAGGATCTCGCTCTATCACCCAGGCTGGAATGCAGTGGCACCATCTTGTCTCATTGCAATCTCTGCCTCCCAGGTTCAAGCAATTCTTGTGCCTCAGCCTCCCAAGTAGCTGAGACTACAGGCACCTGCCACCACGCCCAGCTGATTTTTTGTATTTTTTGTAGAGATGGGGTTTCACCAAATTGCCCAGGCTGGTCTCAAACTCCTGGCCTCAAGTGATCCCGCCCACCTGGGTTTCCCAAAGTGCTGGGATTACAGGCTTGATCCTGGCCTGCTAATGGTCCTTGATACAATTAATGATTGGGTGTGATTTATATAGTGAATGATTACATGCTTTAAATAAGAATACATTAATAGATTTTTAAATCACACTTTAAGATCAAAAAAAGATTCTAAGGTATTTTAAAAGATTGAGGTCAGTCACAGTGGCTCACTCCTGTAATCCCAGCACTTCAGGCGGCCAAGGTGGGTGGACCACTTGAAGTCAGGAGCTCAAGACAAGCCTAGCAAACATGATAAAACTCTGTCTCTACTAAAAATGCAAAAATTAGCCAGGCGTGGTGGCGCACGCCTGTAGTCCCAGCTACTCAGGAGACTGAGGCAGGAGAATCACTTGAACCTAAGAGGTGGAGGTTGCACTGAGCCAAGATCGTGTCACAGCACTCCAGCCTGGGCAACAGAGCAAGAATCCGTTTCAATAAATAAATAAATAAATAAATAAATAAATGTAAAAGACTGAGACATTTTTTAAGTGGTGAGAATATTTCATTTGAGCAAAGCATTCCTCAGCTAAAAAAAAAAAACAAGTTTTGAATTTTCTGACTTAGGAACAAGTAATATACTGAAAACTGATGTTTAAGTGTCAATATGCTAAATAAATATTTACATTTCCCTAAGTACATGTCAAAAATTGCAAAGTAACTAGAAAGGAAACTATTGATCTTCAGCTTATCTGTCTTTGTGCAGATATTTGTCAGGTTCAATATTTGGCAAACTTGTCTAACCATAAGAACCTCCTGGGCCCCTTGTTAAAATACTGATACCCAGAAGTAATTTAACATGTCCTGACATATGTTTAGAAAGGTCTCCTGTTTGAATTAGAGGAGTGTTCTTCAACTTTGAATCCCATAGGAACAATGTTCATAACATTGAAGAGGTCTTGTGAAAATGCAGATTTAGATTTATGTACTACAAGATTCTGGGTGATGTTGTTCTGCAGACTACATCTTGAGTAGCAAAGCATTGCAGAAGCATGCAAGATGCCAGAACAGAGCACCTTATCTAGCAGGTCCTCCACAAACCTTTATTACTCAATCAGAATCTAGCTAGGTGCAATGGCATTAAATGTCTTTTTTTCTTTTCTCCTTTCTTCTCCCTTGCCCTAGCTTGGAGCTGTGCATAGAAATTATTTTATTTTATCCTGTAAATTGAGCACTTCTGTTTGTTTTATAGAGGTGTGTGCTTTCTGTTGAGTATCTTTCTAAGAGCCATTATGGTGTGACTCATCTTTCTGATAGTATTTATTTCAAATTTTAATTTATTCAGCTGCTTCAATCACATTCATAAGTTATCTTTTAGAATACCTTCTCTCCTTCACACTTACCTTGGCCGGAAACCTAATTATCTGAATACTTGTAAGAGAACCAAGAAAGTATGGACTAATGGTTTATTTTAAAAAGCACAAAGAAGGAAGAAATGGATGTGATTTTTTTCTTGGAAACAGGAATTTAATCACCTAATAGAATCTCTTAGAAAAGTATCATTCCCACATCTGTTCTTGATTTTGAATACTAAATTGCTCTAAATCCACCTAACTGTTGTTTAAACCTATGACACCACGGAGAATGTGAGAACAATACCGTCTATTAATCTCTTCAAGAATAAGCTCAAAAACGAACTCCACCAATTGATGTGGAAAGCATTTCATGCATGGGACGTTCTAACCTGGGAAATGGTAAAGAGCTGGCATAGCAAAGGTGGAGGGGCTAAGGAAGAACACTGAGAGATGGGACAGGGATGACTTGCCATTCACACGTCACATGAAAAACACCCAAAGGTTTTGGAAAATCCATAAATAACCTAAATTCTCTTTTCTCCTGGCCCGTCCAGCTACCCAAAGTCAAAAGAGAAAGAAAGAAAGAAAGAAAAAAAGCCCTAAACAGCCTCTTCGCTATGTCTCAGCTAATCAGCAGCTCACATAAGAAAAAGTAAATAATATTCACTCTTTCAAATTGTTCCTCTCTCCACTTTTCCTTATATAAATCAGGGATTTGTTTGGTGAAATGAATTTATTACACACTCTATTGATTGTATAAGTAAAATAATGTGCTAAAAATTAGCTACATGTCTTTTTATTATTCCTTGAAAAAAGAGAAGGGTTCAGTTTGAAGTATCTAATTCATGACAGTCAGCCTGAACTATTAAAAGGATGTCAGGCAGAACAGAGCAAACATGTCCTTTTTGCTACAGAATGCCAACATTATATCAACAGGTAACAATCACAGGATAAACCTGTTTGCCTAACAAGATAAAGAACTTTCTTAAAATCAGAATTCCAATAAAGTCTCTCATTCAAATTCAGGGGTTATATAACTTAGAATGGGACAAATAGCACTTATATTTTAATCTCTAATTTTTGTCTGTTTGCACCACTTCAGGCCAGGAACTATTTCTTATTCGTTCTTCCCTCTCCTGCACCTAGGAGAGTGTCTAGCTCATCTTCATTACACAAATTTTATTGAGCAGTACTGAAAGGCACAGATTTAAGACTTAGGAACCTTTAGCCCTTGTCGTGTTGAGTGAACAAATGAATCATCAGTTTCAAGCTTACTTAATGTTTCCCACATGTCATGATTAATGGTCAGACTAAATCTTGGTTCCTCTCTCTCTCTCTCTCTTTTCTTTTCTTTTTTTTTTTTTTTTTTTGAGACGGAGTGTCGCTCTGTCACCCAGGCTGGAGTGCAGTGGCACAATCTCAGCTCACTGCAAGCTCCGCCTCCCAGGTTCACGCCATTCTTCTGCCTCAGCCTCCCGAGTAGCTGGGACTACAGGTGCCTACAACCACGCCCAGCTAATTTTTTGTATTTTTAGTAGAGATGGGGTTTCGCCATGTTAGCCAGGGTGGTCTTGATCTCCTGACCTCGTGATCCGCCCACCTCAGCCTCCCAAAGTGCTGGGATTACAGGTGCTAGTCACCGCACCCGGCTGGTTCCTGTCTCTTAATCCAATTTCCCAGGGTCTTTACTGAAAGCCCTCTGTTAAGAACTGAGCAGTTTCTTATATCCTATCAGTGGTTTTGTCACTTCCTTTTTTTTTTTTTTTTTCTACCAACATGCTTCTCTCTTTCTCTAAGTGAAGTTGCACAGTTTTTTTTCTCTAAGCTGTAAACAACTACACTTGGGATCCCCAGCCTTCCCTTCATTACCTTTATGACTATGCCTTTGTGTCAGTGGTTGGCAAGAGACAAATAGTAATAATAGAAAATCAATATACTGTATAGGGAGAAGTGGAAAAGTGGCTGGATATAAGTTTTACATTAAGGTTCAGTCTATACACACTTATACAGATTAGATGTAATTGATAGATTATCTTAGTACTATTCACACAACATTATTTGCACCTTCCTGAGAGGATTCTACCCTCCCATGATTCGTGGAACTATCTAAACAACTTCCTAGTAATGATCTTCTCCCTTACTCCTATACAGTCAAACTACATGCAGAGGTGCCCAGCACATGGTTAAAAAACAATACTACCTGTGCAAATACAGATACTACTCAACTTATAATGGGGATACATCCTGATAAACCCATCATAAGTCAAAAAATACATTTAATACCCTGATAAGCCCATCGTAAAGTTACAAAAGCATAAGTAGAACCATTGTAAGGAACCTTCTGTATAAGATATCAAGACAAATAAAAGAGAATATCAGACATACTACTTGTGAACTTTAATAACTCTGAACACAAACATCTTGAATACAATAATTGGATAGATGATCTTTAATTCATGTCTTTATGAAAATAGCAAAAGAATATATTGAGAATGATTGAATCAAATTTGCTCTAACAAAACCTTGCTTTTCAGTGTGACCCCTGATCGTCAGCATTGAAATCACCTAGAAGCTTCCTAGAAATGTAGAAACTAGGGCCCACCCCAGACTTACTAACTCAGAATCTGCATTTTTAACAAGGTCCCAAGAAAATCAGTACCCACATTATATTCAAGAAGCTACTCTAATGAATATGCACTAAGTATTGATCACACTCCAGTTCCTTCTTAGAAAAGAACTCATGGCAGGGCTTAACCCGTGTGACTAAAGGAATGATCTCACTGTTGGTCTGTCCTAAATTTTCCTTTGTGTCTACCCCGAACTGAGGATCATCAGGGCCTTTAATACTAGGATTTAGTCTTTCTTTATGCATGCACTCAAATTAGAGCCTTTGTCATCTAAGTCAAGTCATTGTTACAGATGACATCTCTCAACAATGCTGGGAGTGTGGCCTAAAGCAATGTAATACTAAGTGAAGTCAGAAAACTGGCTGCCCGTCTGAAAATTGTTTGTTACTTGTCTGCCATAAGATAGCAACTTTGTTAGAATATGCATGATGACATAAGAAGCTTGTGCCAAAATGTAAATCACCTACATCACTAGGCACACTCTTAATTTCAGCTGCTCTTTTTTCTTAGCAAAACTTTTTCAATGAAGGAAGTAGCATGTTGATTTCTACTCAAGCATAGCTTGTTACCTCCTTGTGGACAAGAACTTTGAATGGCACAGGCAAAGTGATTAAATGCAGAAGGCTTCTCTACTTGCTACAATGTGAACGTGGTTAATCACAACAGGCCCTACATATTAGAGCACAAATTAATTATGACTACAGATTAACTGCTTTGTTAACTCCATAATTTCTCTTGGGTTTACAGCTAGATTCCGAGTACCTGGCACAGAGATGGCCTTCAGTGTCTGTTGAGTGAAGGAACTGCCTAGCTCAACTCTCACTGTTTACCTGTTGTTGTAGTTGTTGCTTCTGGCTTGGGTTTATAAAGTTCCTGAGGTACGTGTACTGTTGGTTTTACATAAAGAGGCTTCAGCAGAAGAGAATGTAGGGAGCAATCATACAAGAACTAGAAAAGACAAGGAAGGTTTTATGAGGAAAATGAAGATTAATCTAGAATTTGAAGGAAAAATGGGACCCACATCAACAGCATAGAGAAAAGGGGATTCCTGGCAAGGAGAACATGGAATTTTGTAGAATGCGCAGAATGTAGGAGGTAGGAATACATACGGCATTTCAAGGAATGAGTGTGCCATATATCAATAGCCAAAGACAAAGGCAATGGAGTACTGGGAGGAAGTGTTAAGAATTATGAATGGACCGGATTCTTACTATAACATCTTTGTTTTTTTCCCTAAGCCTAATGTGCTTCCAAACTTGCCTCTTTTATTAAATGATATTCATAACAAAAACAATACTAAAGTCCTTCCTTGCCTGTTTCCTCTATATACATAAAAATTAAACATTTAAATAAAAGTAGAAAAATTGTGACTTTTCTTAAAGCTTCAGGAGTAAGATTTCACATACAGATGACACATTTTCTACAATGTAAAATTTAGAGCATTACTAATGCATATTAAATACTAGATCAATCTTTCAAGTTAGAGTATACAGAAGATAAAAATAGGTGCAATTTGGAAAGAACAAAGGTGAACTTGAAGCATACAGTGAATAGGCACAGATCAGTCACAAATTTTAGCAGATATTCATGTGCATATTGAAATAAGCCTCCTTTTCCTTCATTTGTGCCAACAAGTCCATTTATCCTTTTTAAGATGCTCCAGTAATGATAGGGTTGTGGGGGGGCTAATTGATGTGATCTAATTTTTCAGACTCAGGAGTTTTGGAGCAAGGTCAGTGTAGCAAAAAAACTGCCCACTAGAAATAACATACCTAAACTGTCAGAAAAGGGTGCAAGCCAGAAGATAAAGCAATTCAGATTGCTTCCCTTCTTTTCCAAGATTCTTGAGAAAAAAAAAAAAAATTCATTACGCATAAGAAGTATAGCTAAATACTTAACTGAAGCTAAAACAAAATCATGTTTTTTAACAGTTCAGGTGAATTTCAAGCCATCCAGGCCACAGGATAATGATGTCCTCCAAGTATGACCTACAGGGAACTTTTCTTCTCATTAATAAACAAGCTACAGCAAGAAAATTAATTTATGCAACGCATTTACTTGTTGATGCCCTTCGAGAGTGTAGCATTTCAGTAGGCACTGTGTACATGAGAAAGAGCAGAAGAAAACGTCAAAGCTAGTTATTTGATGTTTGTTTGTTTGTTTTTTCCCCAGAGAAAACAGAGGTAATCCAACATTAGACAGAATTTGTCAAGATCACTAGATGTACATTCAAAACATCCATTCAACAAACCAATTGAGTTAGTTACATATAAGAGTGTCCCCTCTGACTCATATTCTTCAGGACTCCCTGGGTGCCTTTTTAAAATTTAAGTCTGATATTGCCTGTTTCATAACTTACGGGGCAGTGCCCTCATTCCTTAGCACGTCATGAGAACTTCTAAATCCCGGTTCTGCCTGATTATTCAACCTGGTTCCACTCTTGTGCCAGCCACTTCATACCTAATCCTCCACCATTGCTACCACCAGTGTGTGAATGCATCTCACCTCTGTGCATTGTACCACGATTCTCCCACTGCCTAGAATGAGACCACACCCTTTTTACCCTGAAACAGAGCCATTCAGTTGTGGAAACTCCACTCAGGCGCCTCTTCCTTCCTGTTTTACTGCATTTCCTGACCAATCCATGCCACCACTGAATGGCTCCTTAAGACTTAAGTCCTCTTATTTTTGCAGTGATTAGATGAAATACTATACGTAAACTATTTAGCACCATGCCTGAAAGTAGTAAATAGCCATCATTATATAACACGTTATTATAATTACACTGCAGAGACAATATAACATGGTGGTTAAATGAGTAAAACTTGCCATCATACTGCCTGTCTTTCAGTACTTATTGTTCTGTGAATTTGGTCAAGTTAACGGGCCCTCCCCTCTGGGTCAGTTTTCTTACCTGCAAAATGGGTACAATAATAGTTTCTACCTCACAGGGTGTTTGTAAGAGTTGAATGAGTTAGTACAGAGAAAGCACTTAGTGTCTACCACATAGTAAGTATGCAATAAATGTTAACTGTGCGGCTGCTACTGATGTTCTTTTTAAACACTTTAATAAAAAATTTCAAATATATGCAAAATTAGAGACAATGGTATCCATATACTGAACACCCAGCTTTAGCAATTATCAAATTTTGCCATTATTGTTTATTTATCTATTTCTCTTTGGTCTGTTTTTCATTAGTGTAGTATTTTAAAGCAAATTCCAGACATTATCATCAGTTTCCTTTTAAACGCTTCTCGAAACAATGATGACTTTCTACATAGAACCACAGTACCTTTTACATCCCTATCTTGTAAATACGTCTAAATAGGATATTTAATTGAACTTATTTATTTTCCTATCTTTCCTTCTGGGCTGTAAATCCTTGAAAGCAGTTGTTGTGATATTTAATTCATTTAAGCTGTAGCTCACTGGCTAGAACATGGTGATAGTGCAATAAATGTACTTTTTAAAGAGAGAGAGGAAAGTGAAAAAGAGAAAAGGGAGAGAGTTAAGGACGGGGGAGTAGGAAGGGCTCATATAACAAAATAAGACGTTAAACAAATGTTGACCTTAAAATAGATATAGTACAACTAGTGCCAGAATAGCAGTAAGTACCAAATGCTGTGATCCTAGAGAGGTGTCTCAGAAACCTATGCACGGCCAGGTTTAATTTGCCAGCAGGTTGTTACTTCACTGACAGGTCAGGTAGAGAAGAAGAAAGCAAAAATAAAAGAATGTATTATTCTGTATCACAATGGTATCAGAGTGTTTATTTTGGAGTCTGTGTCTATTTCTCATTTCCAATAATTTACGATATTACTTATCATTATTAAAGGAACCTTATTTTTAAAGCCCTGTGACACCTAGGGTGAAGCAGAGAGTTTGCAAAGTTTAAACATCAGATTGTTAAATTCTGGAGTGGCTTTAACTAGCTCTGTGATCTCGGGCAAGTTACTTGCTTTCTCTGCTTCAGTTCTTCATTTTTAAAGTGTGACAGGATTAGCACCTATCTTATAGGCATGACATGCTTAGAGCGATACCTGATACATGAAAAGAATTTTTAAAATTTTATCTATTATTATCTGGTTATAAGAGAACAACGAAATAAAACAAATATGAAGCTTGCCCATTTAAAGAAAACAAAAAAGAGTGATTTCATTTAAGATACTTCCTCTGCCATGGAATTGCTAAATGAAACTTTGCAGCAATTCCAAAAGAACTTGCCTCAGGGAGTAGGATTGGATTTTGCCAAACTGAAGATTTCAGATTTGCCAACTTTTTGGTTGTAATTCATCCTTACCTCTGTCTAATGTGGTTGCAAAGGGAAAGAAGACATCATAATTGTACGAAAGGGTTTTAACCGGGTTTTTTGTTTGTTTTTACTAATTGTTTCAGGGCATTTGAGGCAATTGTAAAAGCTTACACATGGTAACCACTACATAAATACTAAAGTGATGGCTTGGTACAAAAAATGGCTTTAGGATGAATAAAATCACAAAAAGACTTGAAAAAGAGTTATAAAAATCATCCATAATTGAGGGCCAACTTTGGGCCTAATGTTTTATGTAGTAGGTAGAACCCAGTAACTGCCAATTATTTGGCAGTTTTGACGTTAGAAAAGTTTGGACAAAATACATTTTTTCTATTCCTCCAGATAGTAGGGTTCTCATTTTTCACAGAGGAAATTAGGGTTTAGATAGATAAGGGACTTGTATAAACCACGTGCTACAAAGTGACCAGGTAGAAACATGAGCCCGGGTTTTCAGGCTCATCTTATTGGTGGCTAATTCCAATGTCCTTTGCATATGTAGGAAATGTTTGCTATAATAAAGAAGAAGTTGAGCAATAAGATATTAAATATTTTGAAAAGGGTAAATATTTGCTGATTTAGCAAAGGAAGCACAAAGCATTGAGTACTTTAGCAGAAGAAATGGATTAAAGATGTGAGACCCATGTCACATAAACCAAAGACCATTTCTCCTCCGGATAATAATGAGATTGTCACATCTATGAATTTCTATGTGTGTATTCCATTGTACATCCTCTCTCTCTAAATTTTAAAAAGTTACGATCATGGCCGGGTGCGGTGGCTCACACCTGTAATCCCAGCACTGTGGGAGGCTGAGGCGGGCAGATCACAAGGTCAGGAGATCCAGACCATCCTGGCTAACATAGTGAAACCCCGTCTCTACTAAAAAGACAAAAACAAAATTAACCGGGCGAGGTGGCGGGCGCCTGTAATCCCAGCTACTCGGGAGGCTGAAGCAGGAGAACCGTGTGAACCCGGGAGGCGGAAATTGCAGTGAGCAGAGATCGCGCCACTGCGCTCCAGCCTGGGCGACAGAGCAAGACTCCATCTCAAAAAAAAAAAAAAAAAAAAAAAAAAAAAGTTACGATCATGTGGATATGCAAAGGGAGTTTGTGTGTTTGTTTAACTTTTTGAGGAGAAAGTGAGAAAGAGAAAATATTTTACATTCCAAGAGAGAAGCACTTTAGAGAAATTGAAGCAAAAACTGGGAAGAAGACAGGGCCAACCAGTGGAAAGTACCCCAGGCTGAAACAGAGGAGCACTGAGCCCTGATCTACTTCTCACTAATGGCTGTGAACCTCTCATAAATTCCTTACCCTTCCTGGTCTTCAGATTCTTCTTCTATAAAACAAGATGGCTGGAGAAAGACTCTCTGCGGTTTCTTGGAGTTTTTACAATTGACCAATCTTGTGAAATTAGACCATTACTTATCTTTAAATGTTTTTGCAAAGTGTTAAGATGGAAGAAATAAACTAGTAAAATATAAAATAGTTTGCAATCACAAATATTTTCCATATTTAATTATAGTTTATTTCTCACAGAAGTGTAAATTGAGGTGGGTTACAGTGGTAAAACAATATTAGACCAGTTTGAAAAAAAAAAAGCTAGAAAGTTCTATGCACTTACATATTTTGTGATAATCAGATATTAGTCACCATTCTTTACATAAACCCAATGTTACTAATTACTTAAGCTTTAAGATGAATGCCAACATTTTGATTTATTCACATCCATAACATAATTTGGAGAACCTAGAATTTTTTTGTTTTTACATTTGCGCAATGACGTTTCAGGTTTACTTGGTTTTAGAGTTCCTTCTTTTCTTTCAACATGATGCTAAGAAATACAAGTAGTAGGATAATCACAGGTTCATTTCTAGCCATCACTTTTGCCTGTCAATATCCTAATTACTTCCCTACTCCACTTAGATGACTCAGAGTCCATGCCATGAATACTGATGATGAGAGATGATGCAACGGGAAGAACTTATTGTAACGCCATCCTGTCCTTTAACTTTCATTGTTTCTCCAGCCAAGAATTTAAGGGCACAAGTTAGAGGAGAGTCTGGTCATCAGAATAAAATTCATTAGCCTTTTAAAATATGTCAGGCTAATAGGACAAGCAGCCTGCAAGGAGAAGCATCCCTGACTTTGCTGGACAGCATTTCCAATTATCAGCATCTTCTGGCATTTTAAGTTATAACTGAATATTCTCAAATAAATGTTGCAAGAATATGAAGTGTAGCATAAGTATTATCTTTTCAGTGATGTCTAATCTTATTTATTTACAGAGAGTGTATTCTATTTTAAATCATATATTTATAGAACATCAAAATTCACACATTTGACAAGTTTTTTGAAGAGCCTTTTCCATTGGAGTATAAAGATGGAAGTTTTGTTAATGGCATTTGATTGGTATTCCTTTTTTTTTTTTTTAATATTTGAAAACGTTGTGTTGCTCATATTTTAAGCAGGAATGGATCTATTAACTACCATGGAATCAATTTATAGTTATTCATGAAAATAAAGCAGGAAGAATTTTTAAATAAATATTCACTCTTTATTTACAAAGATTTATTAGGTCTCTGCTATGTGCCAGTCCTAGAGAAATATACTAGCGATGGCCTGGATCCTTTAGAAGCTTACAATGTCTTGGGAGAAGTGCACACAGAATGATTAAACGAATCAGGAGATGGTGAGCTCCATAGCTGATGTATACACAAAAAAATAATGGGTGCATGAAAGAGGGTCACCTTATTTCTTCTGATAAGGTTATGAAGGTATCCTAGAAGAAAAACATCTGAGCTGAGTCTTAAAACGGCAAGAGAATATTCCCAGATGAAGAAAGGGGAGCAGGCCATCTCAGGCAGAGGAGACGTCAATAGATTTTCAGCAAGTGTGCAGAGTGTTTAAGGACTGATTGTCAGGTCAACGTGGCCCAAGTGAAAATGGTGAAGGTTAGTTGGGCCCAACTGCGCAGGTCATGAAGTCAGATGGGAGGATGGCTCCCATCTCATCTGGGAGGGAGAGATGCCTTCCTTAGGCATCAAGTGCTTTCTTCTTAAAGCTGCAGTTATTTCAGCACTGTTTAAATTTGTGTTTTCCCAATTGTCAGAGACTACAGTCAGACTGCCTCTTGGATTTCAATAATCTTTGATTTACCTGTTTACACCTTTCACATACTTGTTATTGTTTGCATTTTAACTTGTAGAAGCTCTTTATAAATATGAGTAGTCATCCTTTGTCATTTTTGTTATGCTCGTACTTCCATAGTACTTTGCTAGTTTTGTTATTTTTGTCTATGATTTTATCCCATACACAAGATTTATTTTATAAGTTTAGCTAACAAATACTTATTATGTGCCAGGTTTTGTCCTAATGTTCTTCACAAATGTTAACACATTTAATCTTCATAACAACCCTGTGGGGAAGGTATTAACATACTTACGTTACAGGTAAGAAAACTGAGCCACATCTTGAAGGCCACATAACTTCCCAAGGCCTCAGTGTGGTAGGTGTGAGGCCAGGGAATGCTTTAAAGCCCTGCTTTGAGCCTCCGTTAAGCTGTTTTCTTTCAAATTTGTCTTCTGTTCCTTTATGGTACTTGTATTTTACATCTTATTAAAGAAGGCCTTGCCCAGCTCAGATTATAAAATAACCTCCTAGACATTCTTCTAATAATTTTATAGATCTGTGACTTTTGGGTTTAGAACTTTAATCAATCTGCAATGTATTCTTCTGCACGATTTGAGTTAGAAACCTTCTCAAATATTATATTATTTATTGCAGTCACCACTGTTTCTCTCATTTATTTGAAATGATAAATTCCTTATTGTAAAATAGATTTTCATATATGCATGCATTTCTTTATAACTTTTTAATTATATTTCACTGTTCAATTTGTTCATTCCTTCACTAATACCATACATTGTTCTAATTACTATTACGTTTTAGCATTGAAACTGATGTTTAAGTGTTCCCTTTTTAAAAAATATTTATCACTGTTCTCATTTATTTATAAACTCCTCCAAATAAATATATAGAATTAGTGTCATACATTTTATAAAGTTGGTTTGTTTTGGTGGAGGGGGTTAAATGTTGACTTGGGATGCAATAAACTCATAACATTAATTTGAAGAAAACTGATATTGTCAAAATAATTAACTTTTTCATACTAGAATATGGGGTGTCTTTTCATTTATTAAGGTCTTTCTTGTATTTCACCACATTTTTAGTTTTTTTCTTAAGTCTTACAC
This sequence comes from Macaca fascicularis, assembly GCF_037993035.2. Classification (NCBI taxonomy): domain Eukaryota; kingdom Metazoa; phylum Chordata; class Mammalia; order Primates; family Cercopithecidae; genus Macaca; species Macaca fascicularis. Next base: position 18,217,637 of record NC_088385.1, read on the forward strand.
GGTGTTTGGTAAGCTTATTTCTAAGTATTTTATCATTGTTTTCCACTTTTAATGAGATTTCAAATTCCATTAAAATTTCTAATTGGATCCTGCTGATGTATAGAAAAACTATTAATATTTGCATGTCTTTCTTGTGTATAATTGCTATATTAAATTATCTTATTAATTCTAGCCATTTTTCAATTAGTTATCTTGGAATTTTTCTTAGTCATATCCATGAAAATTGTTAGCTTTATCTCTTCTTTTGCAATGTTTACACTTTTTAATTATATTGTCTCATTGTGGGTAGGTACTTATAATGAAACTATTCGTGATAATATTCTTAATTTTCTAGTTCCTGGTTTTAATTGAAATTCTTTGTATATTTCACCAGTTAGATTGTTCTTACACAGTAGTTTGATTTTTATTCCTAGACTAGTTATTCCATTTTCACATTTAAATGACACTTTGGCTGCTTTAGATTCTCAATCCTTTGTCTCAGAACTTTCTAGCATCTTTCCAAACATAGTATCCTGTGTTTTAGGGAAGTCTGAGACCAATCTGAGAGTTACTCCATTGTGCTACCTTAGAATTATCCACTCCGTTCCTTGGTTTTTAAAATTCTCTTCATTCTTGAAATTCAAAGATTTTATCCAAATTTCACCTAAATGTGTGTAGATTTGGAGTTAGGTTTTCCAGATAAAATACCAGACACTCAGTTAAATTAAAGTTCAGATAAATAACAAATAAAAACTATTTCCCAGCTGTATGCATTCTTATTTGCCCAATCTGATAATTCTAATGGGGTATTGACTGTTGTTATATTATTATTATTATTAATTATTGTTATTACTGTTTGGTAGTCAATGGGCTGTTTTAAAATAAAGTCCTTTTTCAGATCAGACCAATGTTTTTCAGTTACTTCTTTGACACAGTGTAGCAGGTCGGAAAACTGGTTCTTAAAATCATTGCGTATATTGAATGTGGTCTTACATTTAACTCCCAGACAAGCTGTTTATAATTTGAGAGTATGTCTTAGGCTCTTAGATGCTCACATGCTAGAATAAGACAAAAAAAATTAGGCCGTTTCTTTTCCTCCTTTATTCTCTGTTCTTTTCATCTGGAAAAACAGATATTGGAAATTCTTCATCTATTCCCTATGTCTCGTAACTTTTCTATTAAATGTATATATTTTTGTCTTTTATGCCTCATGTTTTGGGAGTTTATCTTCACCCACATTAATTTTAATACGTATGCCTAATAAATTTATTTAAAATTTCTACTTTTAATGAGATTTCAAATTCCATTAAAATTTCTAATTGTATCTTGCTGATATATAGAAAAGCTATTAATGTTTACATGTCTGTCTTGTATGTAATTGCAATATTAAATTATTTTATTAATTCCAGTGGTTTTTCAATTAGCTGTCTTGGGAATTTTTCTTAGTCATATCTATGAAAATTGTTAACTTTATCTCTTCTTTAGCAAAGTTTACACATTTTAATTATATTGTCTCATTATGGATATGTACTTATAAAAACTATTTGTGATAATATTAATTTTAAATTAAGAATTTTTAAAATATATTAACTTTACATGTATAAATTTATTAGGTCTGATAATTTTATTATTAGACCTTCACTAAAATGTTAAATTTTGTCTACCATGGTTTTAATTTCAAAAATCTTTTTTCTTGATCTTAGGTTATTTCTTTTTCATAGCAATTTGTTCTTGCTCTATGACTTTTGAGTTCTTTTCTGTTTTAACATTATTGTGAGTTCCTCTAAGATTGATCAACTTTCTCCTTTTACATAAACATATTGGATGATTTTCCTCAAATATCTGGTGAATCTTGATTTCCATTCTTATTATGTTATTAATATTTATAAATGAAGTATTGGTTTATCAATGTAGGTAACTAAAGTGGTTTTAACAATAGTTATGAAAGGATGATTTTGCAATATGCTTCTTCCCTGAACAGGAGAGAGAAACGTGTGGGTCTGGTTTTCCTTTTCTTATTATGCAAGCAGGAAGAACCAGAAAAGCAGGGGCACTTTCAGGATTGCCAAAGCAAGTGCCCATCTGGGTGGTACTTTTAAGATCAAGTGCTTTGGCAAAGGATGAGGTAAAATTCAAAGACAATAGCATCACTGTTTTCAGAACTTCATTCAGAGCCATTACGACAAATAATTTGGTTGCAAGGGTGTTTGATACCTGAGATAACATAATGATACTTAGCATTCTCTCTGTCTGTTCACAATTGTCTGCAAAAAGCAAGGGAAAGCATAGAGGTCATGCATGGTGTTATTTTTCATTTGTGGGAGTAGAATACATGTTCTTATTTTGATATTAAAATTAGGAAGGATTAGTGGTCAAAATTGAAAGTATACAGCTCTAGTGTGACATAATTGAGTTTCTTATAAGAGTACCCCAGAGTACTTTGTATTGTGCTTGCAATGTTTCTGTAAGTTAAAATTATTTAATAAAAAAGGATTTTTTTATAATCAAGGACTCTAAAGATGGAAACTTATAATTAGATTTAGGTTTAACTTAAAGTGACAGAAAACACAAAATATTACTGTTTCAAATAAGATAGAATGTATATCTTACCTACATAATTGAAGTGGTCATCCAAGCCTGGAATGGTGCTCCTTGGTGCCAGGAACTTGGGTTCGTTCTGTCTTGCAGCCTCTCCATGCAGGAATTCCATGTTCGGGTCAGCCCATGGTCTAAGACAAATGCTGGAATTTCAGCAGTTCCATTCACATTCCAGCCAGCAAGAAGGAGCAGATGATTGCCAAAAAGTGCACTCCTTTCCTTTAGGAACACTTTCTAAAAGTTTTACTTTCTTCCTGCATCCCGGTGTCTAGGAACTGGTCACATAACCAGATCTAGCTACAAGGAAAACTAATAAATACAAAAGCTGATAATTACTCCTCAGCATTCCTGTGCCTACTAAAAATCATAATTATTGTAGAAATTGGATATGGAAGACAATGAAGAGTATTTGCCACACCATTTGAACAGGGCAGTGTTTGTTGAATCTCGTGAAGCTCATATTCATCCATTCCAAAGACATCCGTGAGTGCTTATCATGTATGAAGCACTGTGCTAGGGCTTGAGATTAAAATGTTGAGAATGACACACTTGGTCTCTGTGCTCATAGAGTTTTAGGCTAACGGGAAAGGTGGGGATTCAAGACCTAATGAAACATATTTGAATATTAATGAAAGCTAAGAGACTGTGAAGAGGGAAATTATCACATGTTCTGAGAATGTTTCACAGAAGGACTTTGCCAAGCCAGGGAAGGATGATGATGATCTAAGAAGGCTTTCCTGAGGACATGATACATGTACTCAAATCCAAAGGATGAATGGGAATATGCAAAGGAGAGGCTAGAGTGGGAATATCAAAGAAGACAGTATATACACAAATCTCACAGTGAAAGGAATAATAATCCAGTTAAGAAACTGAAAGATCTTTATGGCTGGAGTACAGCAAACAAGGGGGAAAGCAGGAGAAAATGAGACTAGAAAGGTTCTCAAGGTTAAAATAATGTAGAATCAAATGCAGGCCACATACAGTTATTTGTGTCATTAAAGGGTTTGAGGCAGAGATCAACATGACCTGTTTTATACATCGAAAAAATGTTCTGAATGCAATGTAGAAAACAACTGGATGAGTGTAAGAGGAGACTATGCTAGGAGTTCAGGCAAGGTGGGAGAGAGAGCAATGTGGACAGAATCAAGAGATATTCAAGAGATTAAAAACAGTAAGACCTGATGATAATTTAGATAAGAAAGAATGAAGGGAAAAGAGGAGTTGAAGGTGATTCCCACATTTCCAGATTGTACAAATGGATGGAT